>NW_009226944.1:0-36900 GCF_000690835.1 Fulmarus glacialis | reverse complement strand
AGGAAGGATGCTTCATGATTGCACCACAAAAAATGCGTGTTTCGACCTGCTTTAATGCCTTTATTGCTGGAATAGCACAAGTAGGTGAAGGCATTTACTACTTTTTGCAGCTCTTTCTCGTTGCCTGTTGTTGAAATGGTGGTAGCACAGCCTTCTTTGTACCAAAATAATGGCTGATTGTGGTAATCCTACTTAAACCTTCTTAACACCTCTTCAGTTGGTGAAAGAATTTAGGAACAAGGATGGCTGCTTGTTCTTTATTCTCAGAAGGTTCCCTGTAGCCTAATCAAGTGCTCTCTGTAGGTTTTTGCTTTGCAGTTAAAAAGTAAATAGTTAAATAGCAATATGCTAATTTATAACTTCATACTAGTACTCTAAACTTACTGCATCATTGGCATAGAGATAACAGTTTTGTGTACGTGCAGTCACACAAATACTCTCACTGTATGAAAAATCAGAGACTGCTCCAAACCTTTTTCCCTAACCTTTGAATGCCTTACTTTCCTCACATGTCATTTCCTCCTTTCGCATTCAGGAAGTCCTGGGACCCATGTGCTCTTGCTTGTTTCCCTGCGTGAATGGTCTGTAAACTCTTTGACATTCTTCACTTTGCAGGAGACTCATTCTCCTTCTTCCTTAGAGTGCATTAGGACTTCCTGTTCTCCCTTTCCTAGGGAGAGGTGCCACCATGGTGGACTTCTGCCTATATTGCTACAATAAATGAGCACATCCTTGCCTTGTGCCTTCTTTCTCCATCTTGTAAGGAGGACCATAATTTCCTGCCTCACAAGGCTCTTCTAAGGCTCAGTTAATTCTTACTGATAGAGCAGTTGGTGATGCTAGGCTGAAAAACATTTCACATTTGCAGAGTATTCTTATTATTTGCCATGAAGCATCGTCATCACTTCCACAGTTTTTCCTTATCACAGTCTCTCATAAAGGATTATCTTAGGGGAGAGAGAGGGCTGTGATTTCAGATCTCCCCCTGCCCCAGCTCTTAAAATGTCCACTATAACCTTCAAACCTTGCTCAAAGCTATCCTGACCTTTTCTGTATCTGCAGTTCTTACCAGGATTTTCTAGTTCATACATCGGAATCAGTGATTTTTCAAAGTCAGTTGTAATGTAGATACTTGGATAAACTTTCACAGTCATGGAGACGTCAGGTATCCATATTTCAGCAGGCAAAATAGAAGGTGTTAATGCAAACTGGGTAGCTGCAAATGCATCCTGATCCGTTGTCTTGGAGCACCATTGCTATGTGGTGTTAATCATCTTTCACTTGTGCAGTTTTAAGCGGAAGCATGTAAAAGGAGATTCAGGCCTGTTACCGTTGTATTGAGAGTCCGGAAGTGGCAGTTTAGATCACAGGGCAGTATCTTCCAAATTTTTGTACGTTTTCCACGTTTGGATTCCCAAACTTCCGTGATCATAATTGACCTGATTTTCAGAAATACTACTTACTGCAATGCCCTGCCTTTCCTCTTCCACCTGTAAAATGTCTCAGGATAGCCAAAATCACCATTTCTCTTTGAAAAGCTTCATAGTTGAATCTTGGCTCCCCAACGTCAAATGGAGTTTGAGAACTTCAATAGGCCACGTTTTTTCTCCATGTAGCAGACATCAAAACTTTAATTTATATTTTGGGGGGATTTTTTTCTTCGCTGTAGGGCTGCTTTGTCTTGGGAATCTCCTTTGCTGCAAGAGAAATGCTATTTGCAATCCAAAGATGCGTTTACAGAGTGAAAATTCAATATGGAGCTCTTAAGAGATCTATTTGAGTTACACTCCCTCCCCTAGTCATAAATATTTGCTTTTACCAATCAGCTCCACAAAGGCTGGGATTGGGCTGACTTGCTCGTTCATTGGTTTTGGTTCCAAGCTTGATTGGAATGGTCAGTTCAAGAAAAAAAAAATCAAATGTCTCTTAGTATTTTGCATCATAAAATCTGAGTATTTGGAATTCTTGAAAGCATAAAATGCCTTTTTCTTTCTCTAGCAGCAGAAGTGGGCGATTTTTGGTGTTTCAGTCAGTGTGGTATTGCCCCACATGGTGGCAATGTTGTACAAGCCTGTCAGAGTGGAGAAGCCAGCAGTGCCAGGCTCTTCTCGGCATCCCAGGCTGAACTCTGCTCAACATTTGCAGCATCATTTATTCCAGATCTTCCTTAAAAGACAACTTAAAAAATGGATCTGCTCGGTTTAAGACATGTCTGCATTATAGTATGTGCTATGTTAAAGCAGGGGTCTGTCTTCCTTGTATGGATGAGTTTTTTTCCTAACCATGCTGTATAACTGTATCTCGCCCTGAGGAGACAAGGCATTGCAGGGTAGGATCGTATTTGGTGATTGTATATCGTCTGTTCGACAGGCTAGCCCTACCTGGATAGACACGGGATTCATCTATTTAGCTTTATGCATGCAGCACAAAAATTAGAGACAGCTGCACATTGAACTAGAGAATTTTATAGGGAAAAACCTCTAGTCAGCTTGTTCAGGAGGGAACTTGAGAGATGAGTTCTGTGTTTGTAAATTAGACTCATCCTCTTGTTCTAATAAAAATAAAACCAAAAAAAGAAATACAGACCTGAAGGAAATGGGTGATGTAGATGAAACTGATGTTTGTGTCTGTTTAGTTGTACAGGGGTCCTGATAAAGCCCTAAGTCCACTGAAACTGCAGGGACGTGTTAGATCTTGGGCGATGTGCTGGAGTTTGCATGGCCTGCTGTTATGCCTTCCTGGGTGTCAACCAGGTCAGCATCAGAGACAAGGGCTTTGTGGATCCTTGTTATGATCTAGTTTAGCTGCTGATTTCAGGATATCGGCTATTTTTATGTGAAGCCATATGTTGCAAGACTGATGAGAAGATAATGAAAAAGCAATGCAGTTTGAATTGAAAACACAGTTGTGTCAGGGCAGTGAGAATATATGCCCACATTGCACCTAACCATCAAGATTCAAACCTCTGGGACAGGCACCAAATAGCATGATGCTCTTCAAAGGTCATGATAGAGGCAAGGCTTATGACTAGTAGTAATAACAGCAACCTGTCTACAGCATCATCACCACTTAAAATTGATGAGCATTTTATTTAGAGCAAGATATTTTTCATTAGCGTTGTTCTTGGATCCTTTAGGATTTGCATGCTTAGACTTCCTGCATAACGTTGCAGACATGGCCTTACCTTTGCTATAGTGAAGAGTGGAATTCTTGTCTCATTACCTGATTCCAGAACATGGGGCTTAAAAAACCTCAACAGTTAATGTTGCAAACCTGATGAGAAAATAATGAAAATTGGCAATTCAATGTTAATACAAAACCCCCAAATAACCAAAATACACACACCCCCCTTCCAAGACCCACACTTGCATCATATCTGTTAAACATGGGATATACCTAACACGGTTTTGTCTGTTGAAGCATGATCAACTGGTGCTATAATATAAGGCTATCCCAGCATAATATATTTTATGAATTTGCCAATGTATATTAAAATTTAGGCTGTGCAGGATGAAAGGCTTTCAGAACACATCTCTCTTGTTTCATTTTACCTATCTCACTAAAATGAGAACTGGCAAACTGGCAGAAAGTTTCTAACTGACAGTGAGACTTCCTTAAAAATGTCTGTTTCTTTCACTTAACTAATACAGTTGAGGTATTAGTTATTTTGCTTTTCAACATCAGTGGATTTGATTTTGGTGAACTAACTCCTGTGCTGATATTCTTTTCAGGTGATGGACTATAACATCAACCTGGGAAAACACCTTCTTCCCTTGGTGGTGCAGGTGTTGAAATATTGCACTTGTCCTCAGCTAAGGCATTACTTTCAGCAGCCTCCCCGCTGCTCCCTCTGGTCCCTCAAACCTCACATTCGGCAGATGTGGTTAAAGGCTTTGCTTGTCATTCTCTATAAGGTGAGTGGTCTTAAAAAGACACTGTCCACCTTAAAATTTACAGTTCAATTTGAAATTTATTACCTAACTGTACTGCAAGTGAAAGGAACTGTAAAGAACACTTTTCTTTGACTTTGACTTGCTTACTCACTGTATTTAATTTCAGTGTCTGAAGTAGTTAGGCTTTCATCTGTGCTAATGACCTATTACTTCTGCTGTCTGTATTGTCTTTCACATGGTGTCGTGTTTTACCCCCAGCCAGCAACTAAGCACCACACAGCCGCTCGCTCACTCCCCCCCGGTGCGGTGGGGGAGAGAATCGGAATGGTAAAAGTGAGAGAACTCGTGGGTTGAGATAAAGACAGTTTAATAGGTAAAGCAAAAGCTGCGCACTCAAGCAAAGCAAAACTCTATCCCAGCTGAAACCAGGATACATGGTTACCTGAGAAAGAAAAATATGGATTTGAAAATAGGAAAATGCTATATAAAGTTCCAGTGAATAGTATTTTGAGTAACTTAGAATTAGTTTTAAAAAAATTGAGTAATTTTAAATGGGGGGGGGGGGTGGTGGTCAGCTTAACAGCTTGTACTCTTTAGTTAAGTGATGCTTTTTAGGAAGTGTTGTTAAAGTGTAATGTGGTTTTATGCATTAAAATGGAGCTGTGAATGCTTCTGATATGCTTAACAAATTTCTAGCAGGTCTATAGGGCATACAGGGAAGTGGAGACACTAGAAATGAGTGATAACATGCTGATCGAAATCGAGTATTTGGAGAACAGTTCTGATGAGAGACCTTTTGCATTATTATGAATAGTTGGTTTTGTCATGTAAAAGTCAAGAAAACAATATATTAAATCTTACTAATAGGGATTTAAAAAAAATTTTTAAAATAATTGTGTACAAAGCTGAGAACAGTCCTGCTTCTCATGATGTATTTAGAAATGTATGATCAAAGGAAGGCGAAGGGCATCCAGCTGACAATATTCTTGTAATTTTTCTGTTTTACTGCCTAAATGTTTATCCAAGGAGAAAAGTTAGTTTTTAAGCTCAAGTTTTTCTTTTTCACTGAACAGTACCCCTACAGAGACTGTGAAATCAGCAAGATTGTACTCCACCTAATCCACATCACAGTCAATACCCTCAACGCTCAATATCACAGCTGCAAGCCCCATGCAACTGCTGGTCCTTTGTATAGTGACAACAGTAACATAAGCCGATACAGTGAAAAGGAAAAAGGTACTTTTAACACTCTCATTTATATGATTGTCATTGATTTAATTCATTAAGTCTTGCAGATGATGTAGAAACGAGTAAATATGGTCTGAATTTTAGAACATAATACTCAGAATTAAGTCCAAAGTGTGACTTATCTGACTAGCTATAGCCATCTACAGTAAAAGAAATTCACAATTTCTCTGTAGGCTAAGCGTAGCACAGCTAACTTCTCTTGGAGGGGGTGTACCTTAGACTTAGTAGTTCAGTCACCATGCCTGGATAGTCCTTGGCCTTTCTATGATAATATTAACTGATCATGCCCACACAGAAGGTGTGCAACCAGCCTGACACCGTATTCTGATTATACTGTATAATAATGTGGCACAAGTTAGGTTTAGAAAACTTGGTGTTCCAATTCCGAATCCAACATTGATTCCCTGGGTGGCCTTGTGTGTCACTTCATCACTGTTTCCCTATGTTTAAAGTAAGGAGAATAATATTTACTTGCTTTGCAGAGCTGTTGTGCAGGGCTTTGGGCTGCTCAGAGGTAAAGGACCATAAATGGGCAAATTTTACTCTGTACATGCTGACTTAATCGTAGGGCTGATTCTCCTCCTTTGCTGAAGTGCTGCAGAAAAAGAGGATGTAGAAAAGTTTTCTTCCACCTGGAAGAAGCAGCCAATATAATTCCCTAAGGACTTGGAAAGTTGAAGACTTTCGCACTGTTTCTGAGGAGGCTTGTTTAGTCTCTGGTCAGGTAGTGTGTGCACTAAACACCATCATCAAAGCTGGTGTTTAGATGATCAACAGATGAGGATTTCATTGTCAGGCAGCAAGAATCCCTGTGCTAAAGATGGATTTTCCCACTGTTGAACCTTTTTCCTAATTTTTCTGCCAAGCTTTGTTGTGGGGATCATGGCAAGTGTACAGACTGTTGTAGAGCTAATGAGAAATCTTGTGAGAAGAAGCATTTGGTTCCAAGGGGAAGAAGAAGCTAGACACGTAGGACATGACATTAAAAGTGATCTCCTAAGTTAATAAACCCAGTCCCTGTAGAAATTCTTACTATCAGCTTTGATTTTTCTGGATTCGTCATATCAGTTAGGTATCTTATCCGTGATGTTTTTAGGTGGCAGTTCCGTAGCTTCACATGTAGTAGAAACTTTGCTCCAATTTCAGAGCTGAAAATATTAATGTCCAGTTTAAGTCTTGAGTTTTTGGCCATTCTAACTCTTTGGCTTACTTGCCTTTTCATTCCTAGACACGAAGTGCATTTCTTGCCATGTTTGCTTACTAGAATAAAGAGGGCAAACTTTTTTGTTTTTTCTCGAGTGCTCTGTTTTCAGTATTGTCCCAGTAGTGTTTCTTATTTCCTTGGATATGAATCACTAGACACGATATGGATTTTTCCTTTTTTTTAAATTTCTTTTTTTATATCCATTTCATACAGGTGATGTGGCTATTTTTTGATGGGTAAAGAGATTTGGATCTTTCTTACTCTCTGCTGTTTTCAACCAGCAGGTCTCAAATTAGAGCATAATGTTTTACTATTACTACTTAGATCAATAATTTCATAGTTCATACTCTTAGGTCTTATTCTATTACTATTACCAGCTTCCCAAGATTATCCATTTCTTCTTTTTTCACTTTCCTATTTTGCTAGTTTATTACTGACCTTGCAGTTCTTGTACTCATTTCAGTCTTCTTCAATTTACCATTTCTCACTGAACACTACAGAAGTTATTTACTCAAGTCAGTATCCAGGTATAGTCTACTTCTTCCATCTAAAGAATCTGTATTATTATTAACAGGAAAGATCAGCTTAGAATGGTAAAAGCTTTGATATACTTTTGTTGCTAACCCATTCTTCATTTATCTCTGTCCTTTCTGACCTTAATTCAAGATGTAACAAGAATGGCAAAGCTATACCTGGGATATAAATTTTCTTGCAAACTTCAGATGATTCTTCATTTTCCAATTCAAGCTTAATTGAAACTAGCTGAGGCTTTGTTACACAGACAGCTTTTCATTCAAGGAATTGCACTCTCTTAAGAGTAATAAAGTTTTTTCTTTCTCCAGCAGAGGAAGACAGTGTTTTTGATGAATCTGATATTCATGATACACCAACTGGACCTTGCAATAAAGAATCTCAAACTTTCTTTGCAAGACTGAAAAGAATTGGTGGCAGCAAAATGGTGAAATATCAACCAGTTGACATGAATGCTCAGAGAAGTATGAATTGTTTTGTTGGTATAAACTCATGCAGAAATACAATTTCCTACTCTTGGTTTCAAGCTACCACCTTTCTTTGTAGAGTTTGTTGCACTGCCTAATTTGAATCAAGGACTCTGTCTGACTTTTGAGAGCAGGTAGTCCTCATTTCCCTGAATGAATTCTCTTACAGGATTCTCAAAGTAGGCACTCCAAAATAAAAATACCTAAAATCAGCAATTGTTTTCTGAAACTTTAAGCGCTTTTGAATGTAAAAATGTTTAAGAGGATTTGTTGCAATTTTCTTCCACCATTGGGCTGAAGATTTTTACGTAAATTTATTTTTTCATAGAAATTGATTTTTTTGATGAGGTGGGTCTGTAGGGTAAGCAAATTTGTTGTTGCTGCTGCAAATATTATGGTTTTCCATTGGTAAAAAGGGTCATTTGGTGGTTTCAAAAAATAGGAAGGATTTTATTTTCGAATTTAGGTTTCTGAAATGAATACCCTAAAAAAATTGAAGAGATTTCCACCACCACCCACCTGCCTTTTTTCTTTCAGGTGTTTGCATGGGGGGGAATGATTCTGACTAGAGCAAACATCTACTTTAACTTTTCTCACTGCTTTTTTTGCATGGTGATTCATATGTGGAGCGTTTTGAAATATGGGGATAATAATGATCAGGAATATTCTGTTTTGTGTGAAAATATGTCTTTCATAATAACAACAGTGATAACCTTTTAAAATGTTCTCAATGAATGTGTTCACATAGTAAAATACCAATGTAGTGGTAGTACCAGGAAGTATAACTGTGCTCACTTTACTCCTCCCTAGGATGGGGAGGTATGACTATGTGGTGTGATAGTTGCTGGACTCTGCTGGGGTCTAGGATCATTGGGGGAAAAATTCTCTGAACACCTGTCTGATGTCAGGCTTGTGCTGCCACATCCTCACTGCTATTGCTACTCTTGCTTCTTGAATTAGAAGCATCCATTTTGTGCCCACTTTGCTGCAGTAAATAACATGTAGATGTGCTCTAATATACACTGATGTCCAAATGATGTCCACAATGCTGTAGTCCAAATGATTTTGAAACCTCTTCAGAGTGGTCTGTGTAGCTCATTTCTTCTTTCATCTCTCATGCCTAATGTAGCCATCCTAAGTGTCTGTAGAAATTACTTGCCTGTGCTACCTTCTATTCAATGCATAAACAGCTATCTTGAGGGTACATCTGTCCAGGATGAGTAGAATTTGAACAGAATTTAGATAAACCCTATTATCCAAATAGTAGGTTTTCTTGTTGTTGTTCATCGTAAAAATCTGTAATGTGGCTCTGAGGTTAAAACAAAATTTAGACAATTTTGACTAATACTGGGTTTGTATTTGAAATGCCAGTCATGTGTTGAATTGTGAGATAAAGATGAAGATAACTGCCAGAAGTCTCCAACTGAGGTAGTATTAGCTCTTTCTGTTTTAATCAGGTGAAATAGAGCTGGCTGAATATAGAGAGACGGGGGCCTTACAAGACAGTATTCTACGCTGTGTGAGAGAAGAAAGCATTCAGAAAAAAAAACTGCGCTCTCTAAAACAAAAATCTCTTGATATAGGGAATGCAGACTCCCTGTTGTTTTCATTAGATGAACATCGCAGGAAGTCCTGCATAGACCGGTGTGACTTAGAAAAACCACCTGTCTCTGCTGCTTACACCATACACAGGCAGGGTGATTATGGACGATCTCGACAGAATTCTTCTACTAAAGCTGAAAATATAGAAACACAAGAAAATCTTCCTCGTACAGAGAGTTTCCAGGAAACAAGAAGACCTGTCATACCAGAAGTTAGGTTAAACTGCATGGAAACCTATGAAGTGAAAGTGGACTCTCCGATTAAACCTGTTGGTCCCAAGGAAGATTTAGATCTGATAGATTTGTCCTCTGACTCAACATCGGGTCCTGAAAAGCATTCAGTACTCTCCACTTCAGACAGTGACTCTTTAGTCTTTGAACCACTTCCTCCCCTTAGAATAGTGGAGAGCGATGAAGAAGAAGAAACAACAAACCAGCTGAATGATGAGGTCTCTGGCAAAACTGCCGCATCGTCTCCCTCAACTCCTATCAATGTCTCTGCACTCAGTCTTAGTACAACTCCTCTGGTCCAGTTCAGTATTGAAGATTGCTCCAAAGATTTTAGTTCTAAGGATACAAGCAATAATAGAGGAGATCCTTTCCAATTCTCCGAAAGATCAAAAGGACTCTTCAGGGTTAGTTAAGCCAGAAGAACTTCAGGACATGCCCTGTGGGAACCCACTAACACTGAAACAGAAAAGGGACCTGCTGCAGAAGTCATTTGCCCTTCCAGAAATGTCCCTTGATGATAACTCCGAGCTCAGTGTGGAGGAAATTAGACCTAGTGGAGCAATTCCAAGCCCAAATGTAAAGACGGTCCTTATTAAAGTCCCCGAAGATTCTGAAAACCAAACAGAAAGTGATAAACTTGATACCAACACAGAGTCTGACACTGAACAAAACACAGAGCAGAAACAAGAAGAGGAGACTGAGGAGTCAGAATTTAAGATTCAGATTGTTCCTCGCCAGAGGAAGCAGAGGAAGATTGCTGTGAGTGCTATTCAGAGGGAATACCTGGACATTTCCTTTAACATCCTTGACAAGCTGGGAGAGCAGAAGGAGGCAGGTGAGCTCAATCACTGACCCAATCAAAAGGCTTATTACTGTGTGAAGGTTTTAGTAACAGACCAGTGTAGGGAGAGATGTGTATCTATAGGATCTGATGTGGTCTGAGCTAGCTGAATGCTTTCAGGTGTTTGTTTCTCACAAGGAATGTACTAACCATACAGGTATTGTGCATGTGCGAGGGCCCATTTGAAAAGGAAGTGGAGCTCAGTGACAAAAATACTGGTTCTGATATCCAAGTTAGGGAGTGAAACTCCATGGGCTCTTTATGCGGGGAGTCAGAAAAATTGTCATACTTCTGTGCCTTTTATCCTCCTAATCTAGTCCATGTAGTGATTTTTGGCCTTTATTTCTTCTGCCAGGATAAGGCAGTGGAAAGCAGACTGGATGGATCATGAAGTGTAAAGCTGAGCAGGTTGTAGACTTCAGAACTAAGAGCACTTGGAATTAACCACAGTTTGCATTTAGGATCAGACATACACACTTTTTTTTTTTATACACTAAAAACTTTTTTTAGCCTTCTTTTTATTGGGTATCCACAAAGTTTACATGGCTTGTGTTTGTTAAAGATTTAAAGTTCAAGCATGGGGAAAGCCATACAGTATTTCTGTGTATCCCAGGTTTTTTCAGGTCATTTCAATACAGGGTTTTGTTACTAAGTTTTTCAGGTGGAGAGAAAGTGTGTTTTAGCTGTTTCCTCAGTTTCCAGTTGGATGTGACAAACAGTTTCAAAAACTGTATGCTGCTGCTTCTTTGCTTCTGTGGCTGTTTTTTTTTCAGGATTTTTCAGTTATTAGAATTTTACCAGTCTTTTTTTAACATATTAATTAAAAAAGGAAAGAATCCTTTAGGCCTCAGTTCTTTGTTTCCAGTGAGGGGGGATAATTATGCATTCCTGGCCTTACTTCTTTCTTAATTGCTTCAGAAGGAACCATAGTATAATTTCCTATTACAATATTCCACTTTTACAAGGAGAAATCATTCAGTGTGATCATAGTTATGCTATTCCCTTTATGTTTCAGGCCTATTGTCCCATTTATGGTTCCAGTAAGCTGAAGAACCGCTGCAGCTTTGTAAAAACAAAAGAGAGCTGAGTGGTTTTGAACTTTTCACATAGGTTGTTAGAGAAGAATGGTTGTGAAAGAATTGTGCAATAAGACTCAAATGCTTTTTTGGCCATTAGTAAGGGCCAGTTTTCATGCACTAACTAACGCTGTCATCCTTGAAACTGCTTGGAAGGGCTGTCCCCGTTCTGAAACACCATGTGGAACCAAGGATTATAGCATATATGATGGTCGTTTGGCTGCATGCATCTAAGTATGTCATCCGAGGGGAGCATAAAACATTCACAGTGGACTCATTAAGTGCTCGCTTACATTACAGACAGGCAATTAGATAACTAGGTAATTTAGTGACTTGGGTAGTTTAATGTATCTCTTATGTTCTGTTTTGCTTTGTTTAGCCTTACTGATTAGTTTATTTGAGAACATATGTGTTGTAATTCATTTAAGTAGGCTTCATATTGCCATCATAATGGGCTGATGATAATTTCAAAGTCTTATTCAAGCTTTGTCAGCCTATTACACTTCCATATGTTTTAGAAGGGCTTCTGATATACTGATCTCTGAATTAAATATCCAAATGGGTTGTTTCTTCAAGTGCATGATACTGGGCTACACAGTTTACTGCCTGAGATTTTTTACAGGACAGATATATATTCATTCTTACAGGATATGCTGAAACTAGCCATCAATACTTGAAAATTTCTTTGCTTTTTTCTTCCTATATCGACAGTATCAGTTAGCATAAAATAAAAGCGTTAGTTTTTAATGGCTTATTTTTCTTTTTAATGATAGAATCTCAAACTCTCTGAATCTTTAGGATCAGCTGCTAGATCAGCAGCCTTTTGAATGAAAACTGGTAACATGTTGGAGATAAGACAATAAAAGATGCTAAGCTGTCACTTAAACTAACTTTACATCAGCGGTACCTCTCTTATTTGCATGTTGGTGGTTCTGATAATCACTCTGTGAGCGGGATCAAAATCAAACTGTATGTGCATTTATTAGTTCTGAGCTCTAAAGGGCATAGGTAGAAATCTCCTTTAAAAAGTGATTTTAAGCAGTAATCCCTGTGCCTCTATAAAAATTCTTACACACACTGAATCCTTTTAAAACTGCTGGGAATGCCAGATGGTGAATAAATGACTGAAAAGATGTGAAAAAGGCATCCAGGCAGAAAGCAGGTGGAAAATACTTATTGATTCTAAATACTGAGAGTTTAAGCACAATTTTCATATGCAGATCCTGCTGCCAAAGGACTTTCAACACTGGAAATGCCAAGAGAGTCATCATCTGCACCAACCCTTGAAGCAGATGTCCCAGAGACAAGTAGTCACTCTTCCATATCAAGTAAGTTTACCTCTGGTTTGAGGATTAAATCTAAGTTGCTGTATTTGTGTATCAGATGCATATCATATATGGTAAATGCTTTCCCCTGAGTTTCATTGAATCTTGGAAGTACAGCTGTGTTGGATATTGTTAGATCTGTTAAGTCTCTGATGGTCAGCAGGATATTAGCAGTTAGGGGCTGCAAGATTTTCTGTTGTGACATGGCAAATTTGACAGATGTGGTTTTCTTGAATTAGAGTAGGAGCAGTTAAAAGCAATATTTCACTAAAGCTGAATGTTTATTTTCCAGTGAGAGAAAGCATCGTCAACTGTCAGTGCACAGAAGCAGAGGATGAGAGCTCCACAGGGCTGTTACTGTGGTCTTCAGTACATTTCTTGCTGTACCTTAGGAAAAAAATCTCTTGCAATTTTTGTAAAATGCCTTGAAATGCCACTTCCTCAGTTGCTTGCTGAAATGCGGTAACTATTTATCTGAGACTGCCATACCCATTTCAATGGAAAGTGAACTGGGTTGGTTTAAGTAGACGTTGACACATGGCTTAACAGAGCAGATGTAGATAACATTGGAAGGTGGAGGCATGTTAGAACACTAAAAAAATCCAGAATGGCATGTCCATCTAGGTAATGTTAAGTAACACATCCGAAGGTTGATGGGGCAGGACTCTGACTAGTAGAAAACGGAGGGGAGATGATGACCTGCTTTTATACCAGTGAGCTGCTAGATCAGCTCAACCATCTTGCTGAACTGCAATTTCAGATTGCTGTAGAAAAGTTAAATTTTAATTTCTGAAATTCAGCATCAGCTGATTTGATTGGAAGGGGTGTCTGGCCTATTAAAGGAAGATGTTATTTTAGACATGCTAGATGAGTACTCCAAATTAGAGGTTTCCTCTCCAGTTTTACCCCAAGCGTCTCGTGTCATGTGCATCTCGTAGTCAGAGTACATTTGTTGGCCACCTAATGGTACACATGTGACTTACTAAAGCAGCTAAAGAGGTGCCAGTTAAGACCTATCTCTGTCTGGTTTCACTGAGTGCTAGGTGTTCCTGTAAATTCCAATATATGAAATCGGGAATAGTATCTATCTATTGAGCCTACATTCCTTTGTAAATATTCCTTTCCTCTTTATGTGTGCCTCAGTTTCCAACTGCGAAAAGGGACATGAATGCTTCCATTGTGTCTCTTGTCCATTTAGACTGAAATATTTTTGACCTTCTACTATATGTCTTTGCAGTGCTTTGCATAATAAGCCCTGATCAAGACTGTGAGCACAAGGCACTTCTGTAACACAAATAGATAACATTACTTGTACAGCCAGTGCCTGGCCCCAGAAAGCATACATCATTAACTCTGATAGGAAGATTTTGCCTTTGGACTTCTCTTCTTGAGTAGAGAATTCCACAGCAATGGAGGGATGATTGACCAGATCACTAGCTAACATATAAAAGGCTCGCCAGCTACTATATGAAGGTTACTGATCTTCTCATGATTGTTAGGTTTCTTGTAGAAGATCTGATCAAGGAAAACTTCCCTCCCCATGCCTCCCTAGTCAGTCATAGGTATGAAAAGTCACATGCTGGTCCACAGCAATCAGCCTGGCTCCAACACTGTTCAAAGGCTGGCAACTCTTCGTTTTTTTTGTTTTTTAGGTTTTTTTCTTAACTTATCAATATTTGAAATCATGGCTGTCCTTGAGAAATCAGGTAAATAACCCTGGAAATCCAAACCTGCTGTAATAGCCTGATTACATGAAATACGCATGAAATTTTTTTAATAAGAATCACAGAAGCTGTTAAGAAAATTCAGAGAGATAATTTTCTATATTTTGACAGTCATCTGCACTCCAAGCAGTCTTGTCAGTTCTAACGTTAATTGCTGTTCTTTCATCAGGAAATTCTATGCTTGATAAAGCATCTATTTAAAGTCCTTGCCCTGGAAACGATGGAAATTCTATTTTTCTCCTAATTTGCTGTGAAAGACAGCTGCAATATAACTTTTAAAAGTGAAACATGGAATGGTCTCTTGGTCTGATTCAGTTCCAGAAGTTCAGTTATACAAGGACTGCTTTGCAGCAATGCTGGAGAAGTTTGTAGAGTTTAAATGCACTCTGATACAATGAAGGGGTATAATGAGGGAAAACTTTAAAATACTTCACCTAATAAAATAATTTCAGTGTGCAGATTCCCACTGAAGTTATTGTGTTTATTATTACTTAGGGCCTATATTTGTTTTGTTAGGGAGTACTCTTCTTTCTCTGAATTTGAAATTCTCATGTAGAAACTGAGTAGAGCAAATTTAGGAGAAGGCACTCAACCCCTCAGAGCTTTCTGAAAGTTGTAGTTTATCCTTTGTCTGTACTACTTCATCATAGTTAATCATGTGAAATGCTGGATTTATTTTCAGAGCTTAGCTGGGAACTGTTTGGAATTTTACATCGGAACTACCTGGTATTATGTTAATACTCTTTTTGACGATGTTGAATGTAGCTGCAGATGAAAATAATCATTAGGAGAAGATTTTGCTTTGTTGCCCTTGCTTTAAGGCCCTGTTGAGCAAAGCACTTAAACATATACTTACGGCAACGTTTTAAAAGCTTTCCTGCATGGAGATGCGTGTCAGCAGTCTCACATGCCTTGTTCAAGGCCTTAAAACTCTGTCTTCATACTGTGAACAATGATTTTGGTTTCAGTGGTGGAAATATATTGCTCAGACTCAACTGTGAAAGCGAATGTATTATGTTCATTCAATTTGAATTTTCTTATGAATGGAGAAAAAAGTAAGAAAGTCAGGAGTTGTACATAATCTGTTTCTTCCTCCATTTAAGCACTGAGAAAATACATAACCAAAAAAGTCTTAAATTTTAAGTCCACAATTGTTTTTTTTGTGTGTGTGTGGAAGCATTATCCAGTGAGGCACACCTCTTAAATCAAACAGTATTATCTGTTTAAAGAAGTATTGTAAATAGTCAGATGAGGAAGAATTGAATGCTTGTTGCTTGATAGCTCTATGTAAGAAGAATGGCAGTGAAGTTACAAAAGAGACCCATCTTCAAAGGCATGCTGGCTTCACACTTCAGAATAATGTGCAGGTGGTATGCCTGAGGGGTGGATATTTAGGTATTTTCAGGTTGTGTCACTCATGAAGGGTGCTGGTGGTACATGGTCAGTGAATTTGTTTTCCTGCGGTGACCATGGACAGAGCAGTCCTCCATACTTTGCTGGGAGGAGACCAAGTTTCCTTCCTCGGTACATTGTATGTGAGTGAGATTCAAGTATACATTTATCACCTGTCAGCATGGGAATTTTGGGGTAGTATCTTACACTTCACAGATATCAAGTGTTTTGAAGAGATTTCATGATATTTGGAGACAAAAAGGCACTGACAGTTGACACAGCGGATGAGATCCTGAATCTAAGTCACTTATGACTGATGTCATTGGGGCCAGAATTGTAGCCTATGTAGTTGTGTGAAAAGTGCATGTTGACTTGAGCAAGATCCTTAGAGCAAGCCGTCACTGTCCTTTCACTATTTACCTCATGCTGGCTTGTAAGATTAGGAAAAAAAGAGTAGTTTTACATGTTGTCTGAGCCCCTGAAATCCTTTTGCATTTCTGACTTGCAGCTCAGTTCAGACAAATGAAAAGAGGCTCTTTGGGAGCTCTGACAATGAACCAGCTAATGAAGAGGCAGCTGGAACACCAGTCTAGCGCTCCCCACAATATCAGCACTTGGGATACTGGTGAGCTGCATTTATTGTTCTTTATTTCTGTTTCCTAAACCAATTACTTTCTGTATCAATCCATTAAAAAAGTGAGTATTTCTATTCTACCATTGCAGATAAGTAATCAACCTCAAGTCTAAAGTGAAACTTTATAGTGAGTACCAGATTCTTACCTGGTATGAATTGGAATAGTTACATATTTTGGAGGTAATCCTCTGGTACAGTGATGTCCCCACAATTTTGCATATTACTTGGATTATTTCCTGGCCTCATTGAATGAAATGGAAGTATCCCTGTTGATTTCATTAGGGATTTCATCCCTGGTGCATGGAATCATTTATTTGCATCTATGTTTACAATGGTGTTGGTACACCAAGGAGTTGTGCCTTAAACCAGCCAGTTTTATTTCTCTTTAGAGAAGTTTCTTCCGACTCATGCTGAACACCTGAAGTTTCTGTTCGCTCACTGACCTGTTTTTTTTAAGATGAATGCAAAGCAGTGTAAACTGAATTAAGCACATAATTTCCTCATTACTCAAGTGGTTTATCTGGTTTTTTTTCTTCTGTAAAAGATTTTCTGTTATGACCAAATTCATAGCAGATGTCAGTAAAAACAATGAATTCATTCTGGTTTATGGTAGATATTTTATTGCCCATCTTGATGTTTGTGACATTACGGAATCGTGCTTCTTAGGAATTTATCAGCAGATCCAGATGCATCCAGCGAAAGGAATGCTTAAAACGTTATATGGAAGTTAGCATGCTGAATGAATGTCTCACCACCAGTTCTGGACAACTGAGTTAAAGCTTTTGCTTAATTCAGCCTTCAGCGTCAAGTTCCATCAGACTAAATCTTGTAGCTGAAGAATGGCTAAAGATGTGGTATTTAGTTCAGTATTATCGTTTACTCCAGTCTGCTGAGTAGCATGAGATCCTTAAATCATAAAGGTCAGAATTTGTCAATGATAACAATGGTTTTTTTGTCCTATCAGCAGGTAAGTTTGTTTATTGAAGAGTATTGAAGAGTGATACTAGTTGGTATCACCTAGTTTCTCAGACAGGGGTTTAGAGATGAAAAAGTTACTGCTTTCATTCTGCAATAAGTAATTATTCTGTATTCAAGAGGAACAAGTCAGTACTCAGAACCACTTAGGAACTCTGTCTTTTTAATCTTCTTCCAAGTCCACCAGCTTTCTTCACAACATCTATGACTTTTCCCTCCAACATTCATTCCAGCTAAAGGCCTCCAAGCATGGAGATACAAAGTAAAATGTTCTTTTCCGGAAAGCTTTGCATCTCTCAGTCTGTTTTTCAACCACTAGCCTCAAAGTAAAATTATTAGTTGGACAGAAAACAGTTTTTTTTCCCAGGACAAATGCTCAGTCATTTCGATGTCACACCACAATTTTAAGACTCATTATACTCAGGAATAACAACTAGGAAACAGTCCTATCCCACATAAGTACATGATGCATGCTTGGTTCATGCATGTTTGTTTGTTTGTTTTTCCCACATTGGTAGGTATCATGTGTCTCTTTCATTTCTTATTTCAAACCACTCTTTTCCCAACCTTGCTATCTGTAAAATAAAATCATTTTGTGTCTAGCTTTTGTCAGCACAAACTATATCTGACTTCTAGTCTCTTGGTATTTCTAAACACCTGTCTTTCTCTTTTTGTGACTCATGTATTCCATATCTTGTTGAATCTTTACGGCTAGCACTTCCTTTATTGTTTCATGACACTTTTCTAAAATGCCTTCTTTGGTACTAGCCTATCTGTGTCCTTTTTCCTTTGTGGACTTCTTTCATCTTTCTCTCCCCCTCCCCACCCACTTTTCTATGCTTAAAAAATTAACTCTTTTCTTTGTTTTTTTAATAGCTGTTGTATTTGTCTTTCTATTGTTTTAACTGTTAAGACTTGTGGTGCTGGTGACAGATGCTGGATTCATATTCTGGAGACTGAAGTTCTGTATTTATTCACAGAGCAGATACAGCATGGAAAGCGGCTGTGCAATGTCCCTGTTTGCCTAAACCCCGACTTGGAGGGACCACCACTGAGAATCAGAGGTTAGTTCAGTGTTCATTTGACCTGATATCTCCGCTAAGACTGCCAGGAAGATTTTTTGGTTAGTACCAAATGGTGTTAAATTTTATGTTCCGTTCAGCTGTATTAAAGTCCTCAATTGTCCGGCAGAACGTAAGTTACTGAAAAATTATTAGACAAGACATTTCATTCAAGACAGGGACAACTGATAAGAAGTACTGGCTTTCTGCTAATATTTGTTTTGGCTGTCACCCTGGAAATAAGAGACTCTGTATGCAGAGTGTGGTTGAATCTCATTTCTTTATGAACTCTTCTCCCTCACAGCCAAAATACATCCAGACTTCATTACAGCCTTGCAATGGGGCAGTAACCTACCTTCTTTGCCTAAATCATGGTTTTTTCCTACTGTTCAGTGCACGAGAAAGGACATTTTTATTTTGAGTAGTTAAGTCTTATTCCAACATTGTAACCTGCGTTATGACAGCTTTTAGCATTTGTGTGCTGCAGTGGGATTTACATCTAGAGAATGTGACAGTGAAACTTCCAAAGTCACAGTAGAGGGATCTTTATTCATTTGTGAAGGGGGGAAAAAACTGGCTAGAAATATGTGAAAAACTACTCCTATTCCTTGCATTCCGGATGGTGTCTACATTAGTGAAGAGTATTCTGGACTTCCTGGAGTGTCTGCTCATATCCAACAAAATCTCAGGGGACAATTATGAAGTACTGAACTCTGGATGTAAAAGAAATATTTCCTTCCGTACTTAGTAACATGATTGTTTGAAACCTGTCTTATTCTTGTGAAACAAGCCCTCATCGCTCCACGTATTTTGAGTTCAGAAATTGTGGGAGCTTCTTAGATTATTTTGCCTGAGAGCTGATACTAAATTTGCTTTTCCTGCAGAAACTGGGATTATCTCATCACAAATTCCATCTGAACCTACCTTAGGTTGCGCAGCATTCTCCTGTTTCCACAGTTAAATATTATCAGAACATTTTAATGTTAACGTTAAATCTGAATCTGCAGATTGAAGCAACCAGCAAGAAAATCAATAATGGATTACTTAATCTGTGGTTGAATTGGCATCAGAAGGGCATTGTACTCTTCTAAAAATTGGTTCACAAAATGAGCTTTTCATAGATTGGTCTTTAGAATGAGATGCCCTTGAGGACAGCTTGTATACATAATGGTGATATCTACCAGCTGAGCTCCCTGGATTCATTATTGGAGCTGAACTGTATGGGAACAGGGGTAATGCTATTTCTATCATGTCAGCTATGTGTGGCGACCAAAAGAGGTGTTTTTCTTCAAGAATTGAATCTCTCTTTCCGTCTTAGTGACCTGGAGAATGAAACTGCTAACAATATTTAAATCATCATCATCACAAGGCTTCTCAGATGAATGACATAGCTCGTACATCACAGTAGCTTTGATCCAAGTTTCTGATGGCTCATGAATGTGTCTGATTATTCTTCTTGAGATTTTCTTTGCAACCAGACTAGCTGGAGAGTTGTCTTTTCTGTATGTTTTTTTCTGCAATTGCTGTTGTCTGCTTAATGAAAACAAAGGGGCGGAGGTGAGAAAACCACCATACTGGAGAGATGTTAGACTGTCAGACTACCCTATATTGCTGTAATTCTGGAAAGCAGGACTCAGAGAAGCCAAGAATTTGAATCTTCCATTACACATAACTTTTCCTGTTAAAACAAGCATCCATCAGGAATTAGGTGCATGAAAAGTGCCAAAGGCAAAGGGAACCCCATATGTTGGCATGATCACAGTGGCTATGCCCCCAGCTGAACAACTCAGCTTCGGAGAATAAAGATGCTTGTGAAGACTTTAAACAGAAAGCATTTCTAATCATCAGCCCTCCAATATTTTCAATGTTTCTCAGCTCCTTATGAATTATTTCTTCTAGCTGTCCTTTCCTGATTTCTCTCCTATGCCTCTGTTAGGGATGGTATGAATAGTTGATGACCTGGTGTTGAGACTATGAACTTATTTCCTTCTTCATGTCACCAAGAACTATGGGAAGGCAATTCCCCAGAATTACGTGAGAAGACTGCAAATCTTCTGGTGTCCAGTCTCATAGCAACTGTAGAATCATCCTCTCTCCCTAAAAAATGAGTAGATACAATTACATCCACCTTCCTGGAATTTTTGTTCTTTGTTATCTTTTTTCTGAGGATTTTTTTTTTCTTTTTTTTTAATTGATAGTTCTAGGCAATTGGAACAATCTGGCAGAAGCAAGGAATGTGCTATATATCCTTTTGTAGACACACTTTATTTATTATTTCTGTGCACAGTAAAACCATTATGGCTCTTCTTTAGAAGTCTGCTTTTCAAGCAGTTTGGATTTACGTTTAGTGACTTTCTTTCCTTTTTTAAAATTTTTTCCCCCTAATTACATTAAGGTGCCACAAAATCTAGCCTGCTGTCAGCACCCAGTATAGTCAGTATGTTTGTACCTGCACCAGAAGAATTTGCTGATGACCAGCCCACTGTGATGACTGACAAGTAAGTTTTTTTTCTGTTCCTTTCAAAGAACTAGTTGAACTTCAAATAGGTCAAGTAAAGTATGGATATACTTTATGGAAATATAGTATCTATTCTATCATTTATCTCTATGCTAAGTTTTTTAATTCATTTTTTTACCCGAAGGTAAACATTTTCTAAACACTGCCAGCAAGATGTGCTTTTAATTCAGTGGAATCTGTGTGAGTTTGCACAGGCGAAATGATGACTCAGGGTATTGTGTGTGCACAGAGGACAGGGGAAACACTTTCCATCCTATTTTAAATCAAGGGTTCCTTGTGATCCATCAGAAACCACTTTTGCCATAGGGAAAAAAAAAACCCCAAACCTCTCTTTTAAAATTCCTTTGGGTTTCTGTTGAAATAGATTACATGTGATTACACATCAACAGTTACCAACATACCAACATAGCATTTTTAATGCTGATACTCACTGATCCTGAAAGCTTATGCAAACCTTAACTGGTTGGTTAAAATGCCTCTAAAGCAAGTGTTAAACATAAGTGTACTCATTTAATGGAGAAGTAAAGCAGTCAGCAGGGAGCCATGCATTGATTTGGTCAAAAACTGGCAAGAGAAACCATAAGTTCTTGCTTGTGCTTCTGCGCTCAATCCAGTAGACAGACATGCTAGGATGATCACTGGAGGAAGACAGGGCCATTGTGCAGGCTGTGACTGGAAGTGGACCTTTTAGTGTGACAAAATGAAGCATCCCAAAAGTTAGGCTTATCTTTGGCACTTTATTTGGCCATTTTACCAAAACTCTAGCACCACCTATACAGACCTTGAGCTGAGCTTGACTTTCATGACTTTGTTGGCATATTTTCTTTCTGTTCAGTAACAAAGGCAAGAAAATTGCCTGTACAATTCCATTAAGTTAAAATATCACAGTTTGTTGGAGTCATTAGCAACTGATTGATCAAATTAAGCAAGCCTTCCTACTGGGCTGAGATAAGCCAGTTTCCCACATTGGTTTGCCTTTTTCATAGGTTGTGAAAGCCTGTCTCATCTCCCCTAAATCTGACATCCCCTTTATAATTAGTCATTATGGAGCCCTTTCAGAACTTCATCAGTTATCTTTGAGCATTTCAGGAAGGACTCAGCAGCAAATCTGCCCTGGGAAAGGAGACTTCTCTGAAATCTAAGGTTCTGTGCCCCTGAGAGGTCCTTTCATTTCTTTCTTAATAGCTATAACTGCTGTGGGAACCAATCGGATCATTGTTTCCTAATTGTATAATTTGTTATTCATAATTCATGACTGACAGGAAGGACAATGTGAAATTGTTCCATCTCTTTAAGATCATTTATGAGTGTCATTGTTTGTGTCTATGCTGCTAAATAGAAGAGTGCCAGGGACTTCAGCCATCGCCTGAGCCCAAGTCGCACGAACTGGCTGGTGTTCACATTGCTGAAGGCTAGTCTTCACTGCTGCAGATTTCTCTTGGATAGTACAAACTGAAGCAGTCTAATATAGAGTGAGGGAATTAGCTAACAATTACCAATGAAGGACCCAAAACAAGGCCTGCCTTGTGGCCCTCTTTCATTTCAGTGAAAAAACAGCCAGTGCAGCTAGTGAGAAGCTTTATTTATGTTTGAAAGCCATGGACTGTTATTAATTATAGAAAGATCACAATTACATTATCTCTCTAAATAAATTTTGAATAGAATGTACTAAATAATAGTACTTTAAAAAGACATAATTATACACATATGTATATATAGTAATACTTTGCTTTCAATTTGTTAATGTCAGTTTTTAAAACTGTTCTTTGCAGGTGCCATGACTGTGGGGCTATTCTTGAAGAATATGATGAAGAAACACTAGGCCTGGCCATAGTTGTGCTCTCAACCTTCATTCACCTTAGTCCGGACTTGGCTGCTCCTTTGCTGTTGGACATCATGCAGTCTGTAGGAAGGTAAATTCAGGACTGTCCTCTCTCCTATATGGCTGGAAGAATTTTGTGCCTGGAATTGGGTTTATATAAACTCACTATATGAAGTTATATATTTCAGAACTCTTAAGTGAATAACATCTGGTCCTGTCCACTTCTTTGTTACTCATCATTTTATCAATTTCTTATGTAAATTTTTCCACTGTCACTTCAATTTTGGGCAGCTCCTTTGATGTCTCCAAAGGGAGGTTCCAGCTCGGGAATCTCCCCAGCTTGTCCCACTGTAAGCGGTGATGTAAAGAATTAATTCAGTTTTTCTGCAGTACCCTTATCTTCCTTGAGTGCGCTGTTGATTACCTGAACAGTAATTGATGCAGCATACTCTCTGGTGTGCTTCTTGATCCCGTTTTATTTGAAGAAAAATTTACTGTTAGTTTTTATTCCTTCTGCTAGTTGCTCCTTGAACTGTTTTTTGGCCTGCCTTCGTGTGGTTTTTACATTGGGTTTGTCAGAATTTATGCTCTTTTCTGCTTTCA
Organism: Fulmarus glacialis; assembly: GCF_000690835.1. Taxonomy (NCBI): domain Eukaryota; kingdom Metazoa; phylum Chordata; class Aves; order Procellariiformes; family Procellariidae; genus Fulmarus; species Fulmarus glacialis. Next base: position 13,754 of record NW_009226944.1, on the reverse strand, counting down.
TTTGAGACATGACTTCAGGTTTTTAAAAGAAACCTTCTTTTTTCTAATAACCTCCCTCACCTTTCCTTCTGCTCTCTTGAAGTTGTTCTTAACAAGTGGGGTACCTTGGCCCTGTGCTTCCAATGTAATGTTCTTAACAACTTCTGCGCTTGTTGTAAAGACTGAATTCTCTTGGCTATGCCTTTTTGCTGCTTTGACGGAATTTTTCACTTTTATGTAGTTTCCTGCTTTAGAAGTTATGCACAAGTTTGGTCAGCTTTTCTGAATTTTGTTGCTCCTGGAGAACTGTTGACTCATAGGTATGATCATTCATTAGCATACCTGAAGCTCTTCAGGCTTTTCAACCATATTTTGTATGCTAATTAAGACTAAGTAAAGAGTTGCATCTCCTTATGAGGGCTTCCTAGCCAGCTGCTGCATGAGATGTCTCTGATAAGGTCTTAAACATTTGGTGTCTATTACCCAGTGTGCTGGAATAATTGAAATGCACCATTACTATTGTATTGTTTGTTGTTGCTGCCTCGGCTACTTCCACAACTTCCTGCCTAAGAGGTGGGAGGGACGCGTTGGGGGTGTTTCAGAATAAACTTCTGAGCAGCACTAGAAGTGCAGAAATGATGCGCAGCTCTCCTTTTCCGTGTTCTTTTCACTGACTGAAGTTAAAATTGCTTGACTGTGACTTCTGCAGGGGCATGGCTCTTCACAGCCCTGCCTCTCCCAATTCCATTTAAACACAGCAGCTATTCAAATCTTCCATTTCCATTAATTGCAAGGCTGCAGTTCCCTGCTGTCACTGCTAATGAACTCTGATGCAGGCAAAGTTTCTAATCTAGACAGATACTATCCGTTCTGTGTGATTCTTATAAATACAGCAGTACTATAGCCACACAGAGTAAATCATTTGGAAGATAAATTATCAAGGGATGAGGGCCGAGTGGGCTACCTTTTTCTGTGCTTTGAGGAAGAAATACTGCATCTTTGGAGTGAGATAGCTGACTGTTTTAGAGCAGCAGATGGCATGCAACATGGGGTATTCCTGGTAAATGCCCTGTGTTGTTCCTACTGGCTGTCACTTCTGACAAATTCTAGGTCCAGTAAGAGGCTCCCCACAAAGGAATTACTTTGAATACATGCAAAATAAGTAGCATATACAAGCAGAGAGGCATTCCGGTGCCTCATGTATTTAACCTAAGTTTCTGTCTTTCATGAAGCAGTGCCATATCATTACCTCCAAATACTCATCTGACAGCAGAGGTGAGAATGAATTAGACTTCTTGCATTTTTATTCCTAGAAAAGGAACTACTACTTTCATGCTTAGAAGAGGAAATAAGGAGTTAGGTATTCTGAAAGACCCTGGATTTCCTAAACAAGACACAGAAAGATTTTCAAAAGTTATTTGGGTACCCACAGGTACACATAGGCATGGGATTTTCAGAAGAGAAAAAGTTCTGGGTTCAAGTTACTGACAATTAGAGATTGACATTTTTATAAGACTGGCATGCACTTAACTTTATGCTCGAGTTCCTGAATCAAGATTTTGACTTGTCGATTCTTATTTCATTGATTTCCAGTGTGATTTAGGTTTCCAAACATCAAAGCCCTGTTTGAAAATGGCATTTAGGCTCTTGAGTTAGTGAGGAGCTTTGAGCTTAACTTCTGTTCTTAACATGTACATTTACTGTCTACTGTCCATTTGCTGTTCTGCTTTGTGGTCTGCAAAGTGGAGGTAATGATGGGGGTTCATGGCCTTTGTGCAACAAAATATTTAGAGTAGCAATGATAAATACATACAAGCTGTAAATCTCAAAAAGTTCCACATGTTCCCAAGTGTTTAGTGTAGTTCATGTCTCATGAAGTTTTTCCAAAGTTAGAAACCAAATGTTTTGTTTATCATAAAAACCACACTTGCATTATTGCATTCAAAAGGAGAGAACTTTGATTTCTTTTAGAAGAAATATTTTATGCTTTAGTAGATTTTTGAAAATAAGCGTAATGTCCATTACACCTGTGATTAGTCTCATTGCATTCTGCAGAAATCGTCATGTGCTTTAATGTAAGCAGATGCTACAGTTATTCCAGAATCAAGGTCTTTATTGCTTGAAGGTGACTTCAGACCTGTTTTCACCCAGAATTAGCTTTGCACAGCAGAATTAATATGTTGTATTTTAGTGCGGACTCCCCTTAACAACAGTGGAGTCAGGGGCTCTAATGAGTTTTTCTGATTTATGCTGGGACAACTAAAGAGAATATAATCTTCAATGCCCTGTACCATCCAGCCTGAGATTATTGCACTGTTGAAAGTATGCTGTGTTCCCAGCTTGCCATGCATCATTAATGAAAATCACCATCCGTTTTGGTTTACACTGATAAATTCGACTGAGCTGCCTTAGGATCCTTTTTGGATTTTGCAGTGGTGACTAGTGAGGAAACTGTCTACAGAACAGAGGCTGACAGAGGATTGAGCAACAGCTGAATCCAGCCTAAAAGGATCGTGAATCAAAGATAAACATTGAAGGCCAGATCATCATGAGATGTAAATTACCATAGCTCTATGAACTTTCCATTTAGACATATCAACTTACACCAGCTGAAACACTGATGCGCAGCAGATGAAAGTAAAAATTGCATGGTATTTTGTATGTAAGAGATGCTTCCAGTGTACATCTTTATAATTGCTTTTTAGTGGCTTTTAGTATTAAAGGTGTGTTGCTTTGATATTATAAGCCCTGATTCTATTCGTTTACATGTCCTGGATATTGAAGTGCATGATTTTGCTTTAAGATTGTGTTCAGTATTTTCATCATTGAATGCCCATATTTGGCTTCAAAGCCTATATTTAGGTACTAAAATAAATGACCTGATTTTTGAGAACCCAGTATTTCTCATCTGACTTTGTGAGAGCTCATAGGTACTTAGTGTTTCTGAAATTAGGCCAGTTACTTAGGTGCCAAAATCTGGAACTAGAAGCCTCACTTCAGACTGCCAAGTAGAGAATTTTGGCTTAGTCTATGTTGCTGTGTTAATCAGAAACAATTCAGTCAGTAGGCAGCTTCTGGCAAACTTTTTTTCCCTCCAGATCTCTAGGTTAGTAATTTTCCATGATGTGCATGTGAGGCAATAGCTTTACTTCATTGTCTTCATGCTAGTACAGGGAAGCAAGTAGAATTGTCTTTAGAGCTGCTAAGTATTTGTGAGACTGCAAGACTGAATAGAGTTTATATGTTGTGCAAACGTGATTTGACTAAATTTAAGTGCTCTTTAGAAGACCTTTCTGGTGACATTTTAAATGTTCTCTAAAATTCTTGTTTATTATTTAAAAAAAAAAGATATTTTATTGGCTTACTTAGAAATGAAACACAAAAAAAGCATATGAGCTTCACTTAATTTTTTATTTTTATTCCAGGTTGGCATCAAGTACCAGTTTTTCTAATCAAGCAGAAAGGTATGGTAGCAAAGGATACCTTGACAAAAATGAAACAATTAATCTAAAGCATCATTCTCCCTGGCCCTGAAATGAACTAAATTTAACTTTTAAATAATTTATTTAAGGTTTGTGAGTAAGAGGAAAAACCTGTCCTTTTCCACTTGTTTCAAATATCTCATGTCTTTTGAAGATGAACAGGAACCCATATTCATATGTATTGAACTTGAAAAAACTCAGATTCAGACATAATTTAAAGATGCCTTCTGGTTTCCACAATTTTCAGTGCAGCTTTTTCTAGCTTGTTCTGTGTTCAGTATTTGTCTTGATAAACTATCTCCATACATTCAATCAAGTGAATCATCCTTGGCCATGGAGAACCCCTGGTAATGATGTCTCATTATGTAAATCAGATGCTGAATAGGATAAATTCATTTTGAGAAGCTGTAAAAAATGTTAAGATGTGCAGTTTGTGAGTAAATAGATAATACTTTAGCTTTTTAAATTAAACCATTCGTTTTATGAATGATTAGGAAGTACTCATCTCTTGAAGGAAACTGCAAAAGGCAAATTATTATTTTGCCGTATTGGGTCCGTATTGGTCGGACCGGTACTGTTTAATATCTTCATCAATGACATACAGTAGGATCGAGTGCACCCTCAGCAGGTTTGCAGATGACACCAAGCTGAGTGGTGCGGTCGACATGCCTGAGGGACGGGGTGCCATCCAGAGGGACCTGGATAAGCTCAAGAAGTGGACCTGTGTGAACCTCATGAGGTTCAACAAGGCCAAGTGCAAGGTCCTGCACCTGGGTCGGGGCAACCCCCGGTATCGCACCCGCGGGTATCAATACAGCCGGGGGGAGGAAGGGATTGAGAGCAGCCCTGCTGAGAAGGCCTTGGGGGTATGAAAAGCTGGACATGAGCCGACAGTGTGTGCTCGCAACCCAGAAGGCCAACTGTATCCTGCGCTGCATCAGAAGAAACATAGCCAGCAAGCTGAGGGAGGTGATTCTGCCCCTCTACTCTGCGCTGGTGAGACCCCACCTGGAGTACTGCGTCCAGCTCTGGAGCCCTCAGCACAGAAAAGACATGGACCTCTTGGAGATCTGGGGGATGGAACGCCTCTCCTGTGAAGAAAGGCTGAGAGAATTGAGGTTGTTCAGCCTGGAGAAGAGAAGGCTCCGGGGAGACCTTGTTGCAGCCTTTCAGTACTTAAAGGGGGCTTATAAGAAAGATGGGGACAAACTTTTTAGCAGGGCCTGTTGCGAGAGCACAAGGGGGAATGGTTTTAAACTAAAAGAGGATAGATTCAAACTAGATATAAGGAAGACATTTTTTACAGTGAGGGTGGTGAAACGCTGTAACGGGTTGCCCAGAGAGATGGTAGATGCCCCATCCCTGGGAACATTCAAGGTCAGGTTGGACAGGGCTCTGAGCAACCTGATCTAGTTGAAGATGTCCCTGCTCATTGCGGGGGGGGATGGACTAGATTACCTTTAAAAGTCCCTTCCAATCCAAACTGTTCTATGATTCTATGATATTATAATGTGTGTGTTTACCCGTTGTTCATGTGTTTTATGATAAAGCCAAGAATCTCATCCTGTATCACTGAAATACACAAGGTGAGAACAGGATTATATTTCAAACTCAGATGACTCACAAATAAAACTATGTGGAGAATGAGTAAAAATGCAACAATTTATTAAGACTTAAATACTTTAGGAATGTGTACATAACTTTTTCAGCTCTGCGTAGTCGAGCTGAAGTAATAAAATCTTTTTTTTTGGGATCAGGACAGTTCTGCTTTTGACTGTCTCTCTCGTAACTGAACACCTCCATAATTAAAAAGAATAGGATCATCTTTATTTTCTCCATGTAGTCAGCTTTGAGAACTGTTTCATCTGCAATGCAATTTCTTTCTTCTTCCTTTTCCTTCCTTTCATTTCAGCATGATGATCCCTGGAAATGCTGCAGGTGTGGCCAAGCAGTTCCTCCGTTGTGTGTTCCATCAGCTGGCTCCCAATGGCATCTTCCCCCAGCTCTTCCAGAGCAATATTAAAGGTAATGTGCGGTACCTGAGTGCATTTCTCACCATTTCAGTTACCTCTATATGGACAGTCAGTGTAAAAATGTAATTCGAATTTCAGATGGAAGTTTTTTACGGACCTTGGCCACGTCTCTTATGGACTTCAGTGAGCTGAGTTCCATTGCTGCTCTGAGCCAGCTGTTAGAGGTATGTTGGCAATCAGCTCTGTTAATCGTGCTAGTTTTATTAGCATTATCAGGCATATTGGATCATTTCTCCTCATTCATTAAGAGTTCAAATTTGCATCACCAATTTTGTTTTGTCCTCCCTGGAAGCAGGATTAGGTTGTCCTCACCATTTTCCTTCTGGGTTTTGCTCTCACTGATAGCTTCTCTTTTTTTTCCCCTCAGACCAGCTCCTGGAGCTGTCCTACATTGGTAGTGTGGGACATCCCTTCCCCCAGCACTGTTTCTGGTTTTCAGGAACATTTCTGCTCATACTTCTCAGTTCTCCGTCTCTCCTGTATCTGCTGCCAGTTTCTCTAAGGAGTCTGAAGATTTATTGCCTGCCTTTCACTGACTGCCCTCTGTGTGCTTGGCTTGTTTCTACTGTAACTTTTATCCTTCCACTAGCACTATTCACTTGCATGTGTCCTGCTCTTCCAAGAACATGGCAGTTGCTTCATACAAAGATTTTGATGTCAATTTAAAACTGCTTATGTCTTTCCAGGCCTGACCCTAGTACCCAAGGCAAAAAAGCATACATGGTCTACTGAACATTAATGAACATATCTTGTTTAAAACTGTCCCAAGGAGAACATGGGCAATCCACTGGTGAATACTTTACAAGTTCTGCTTTTTTTACTACCATGCCAGTCTAAGCAGGTTATGAGTTAGGACCCTGCTTATAACATTTTGGCTCAAAATCTTTTGGTTAGTACTTTAGTAATTGAACTAGACTTAACTGTCACATACACAGTTCAAATTCCCTGCACAACGTTTTATCATTAGCATTATAGAAGAGGTAAGTAGTATTTGGTCTGAACAAATTAACGTCAGCATTTCCAAATACTGTTTAAGGGACCACTTCTGCATGTGTACATTTGTTTACAGTTCTCGTTTTGTTTCCCAGGGCTTAAACAACAAAAAGAATTTACCAGCAGGGGGTGCAATGCTACGCTGTTTGGAAAATATTGCTACCTTTATGGAAGCCTTGCCGATGGATTCGCCCAGTAACCTCTGGACCACAATTAGTAATCAGTTTCAGACCTTCCTTACTAAACTCCCTTGTGTTTTGCCACTTAAGGTATGATGTATGGACACCTGAAACGAGCTACATCGCCATTGGTTAGGATGTACTGGAGCAGTGGGAAAGCTGTGGATGAGAAATCAGAGCGGGTGGTTGTGAATATTTTCTGATGTTTCAACTAATGTTTCCAGAGGACTGGATTTATTGTATGTCTGATCCATGCCTTTAATTGTATTTTCTGTGGGTAACAATAACAACTCTGACCAGAGTGCTTTTCATCTCTTTGTTGGCTTTTTTCCTCTACACTTTCCATGCTCTGTCTTTGTCAGATTAGAATACTGCATTTGAGACAATCGGCATTTTGGCAATAGAAATCCATCTGGTTTTAACTGTTAAAATAAAACTCTCAAGAGCAGCACCACCTAATTAATTTGCTAAAAGTACACAATAGTCAGACAGGCAGAGAGAACTGAGACTACTGGTAATTGAGCCTAGCTTGTTTGGCTGAGCAGGTTGTAGTTCTGGCTGTAATCAGAATATAGTTGCAGAAACTGAATCTAGAAGCTTTGAGCTCTGATTTCTGAGTGCTCAGAGGACATACAAGAGGGATCTTATCTCCTGGTGTGTGCATTTCCAGATGTCTTTTCAGTAAACACAGTAAAACCTTCCTGAGTCTTTCCAATAAACATGGGATTCTGATGCCCTTATTCTGACTTTATTTCCTATGGCATGAATAAGCCCAGTGGTAATTTCTTCTGTGCAAAACAGTGTTGCTCAGTATGAGCTGAGGGATCCAAAATGTAACTTTGTGAATTGTAACGTTGTCTTTTAAATTGGGTGTCACCACCAAATTACATGAATGATATTAAATTCCTTGGCGCTATTATGCACTAGTCAGATCTTGAAACCTCTTTAGGTTTCGGTGAATTGAGGCACTATCCTGCAGCACTTACTAAACCAAACGGGCAATAATCATTCTCTTTGCGTACTAGCCACCCCAACCTATTGCGTCTTGTCTAATTGAAATAAATAAAAATAAATTAATTGGATCTTAATAGTTCCAACTGCATATCTGCCATTCACAGAACACTTAGGTGGAGTGTTTACTCTGATTTCCTTTTATTCATGGGAGGTACCATTGTGATACAAGTAAAACAATTGCTTGCTCCCGAACTTTCCATCTCCTGTTCCTTCCTCTAGGGTCATAAATGACTCTTTGCTGTTCTAGATGTTTGCAGCAGGGATGAGGCAAGAGAATGGATAGACCCTGAAAAGTCCGATTCACTGCTGCAACCTGTGTGATTTATGCAGAAGAAAAATCAATTACACCATAAGGAACAACTTTAGAGGGACCTCTGGAGCAGCTATTGCCAGGGCGCATTCTGATGTTATGGGGTGTGAGTTGCAGCCCTGTCTTGGGGTGTGGGGGAAAATGTCATAGCCCAGGGCAACCACAGAAATATAACATGAGGTAGATAGTGTGTGCCTCCTGCTAACCCACTCTTTTTTTTTCTTTTTTCCTCCCAAGCCCTTTTTATTACCGTGGAAATCTATTTCTAGGAAATTTTTGTCATAAAAAGGGTAAAGTTAACTTTTCTAAACTAGCCCTTTAGTGAAATTTTCTCATCTCAAGGCCCCTGCTGTGGTATGTTACCACTGAAGGGGTATGATTGTGTGTTCAGGAGTAAGCCAGTTTAGGCAAAGTAAGTAAAGATGAATCATCAGGGATCATTTTTCAGACTTCACCTATAACTTACTCATAGCTGCCACCACTAAAAGCAAGATGTGCACAGAAAGGTACTAACTCTGTTTTCTTTTTTTTTTTTCTTTCCTGCCTTCAAATATGTTCACAGTGTTCTTTAGATTCTAGTTTGAGAATCATGATTTGCTTGTTGAAGATACCTACCACTAGTGCCACCAGGGTAAGTTCCAAGAAGACAAAACTTTCTTGCCTCAGATTTAGCCAGCCTGCACTATTCTATGAATGTGTTCTTATCCCCTAGCTAGGAAAGTATTATATATAAGCATAAAATTGTGCAGTCCGATACTCTTTGGAGAACGATAAGAGCTTTGGAATCTAGGTTACAGTAAAGTGTGGGTAGGATTACATTCCTGTGTGGGTGTGAATGTGTATCTTCTTAAAGATTCAATGTTCTCTTTTTTCTCCTCCTCTTTTTTTTTCTTAAAAAAAAAAAAAAATAGTAATGAACTTCCTTAGAAGTTCTGCAGCACAATTCCACTGAGGTCAGTGAAGTTTTCCTGCATAAACGCTACAGAATCTCATATATCTCATACGCACTGTGTCAGAGGTGAAAGTTTTCTAATTTTTTGCTTCTAATTTCCCATACAAGCGTGAAAACAAATGCTAGATAGATAGCCATTTGACCAAAACAGTGTAAATCCCAGCAAGATGGGCCTCTGAGCTAAAAATAATGCTGTTCCATTCAGGCGTTTCAGAGTTGGAATGCTTTTTGTTTTGCTGAGCAACCAGTTATTGATTTCTCTAAATCATGTCATTGCAGAGTCTTCTGGAGCCTTTTTCAAAATTACTAAGCTTTGTAATTCAGAATGCTGTCTTCACTCTGGCCTACCTGGTAGAACTGTGTGGTTTGTGCTACCGAGCCTTCACTAAGGTAACAATGAAGGGACAACTAAAAATAGGACAGACAAAGTCCTACTTCCCTCAAGTAGTATGTTTGTGAGTAAAGATGAAATCAGTGTCAAGTTTCAGACATGTCAACAATTTTAATGTAGTTTGGCTAATCAAGTAGTGATCATGATTCAGTGCCTTTTAATAATACTGAGTTTCACATTCACAGTATAGACACAGATAAAGGGAACCTGCTGAAAACATTGCTCAGAAAAGTATCTTGGTGTGATTTCATGACTTGGAAATTTTTTTCCCTTGTAGAGATATATCTGGTATTCATGCATGACTTAAAATGCCTGTACAGTCATATCTGTGCACAAGTTTAGCCACATACCTTGTGCAGTAAAAACTTAAATATTCCTGATAGTGCCTTTTGAGAGCACAGCTGTGAGGGGAGGCAACAGATAGCGAAGTAAAATGGAAGACTCCAAGTTAGGAGCTTCGCAGCTTAGATCCTGTTTCATTCTGTATTAGGTGTCTCACTTTGGTGTGCCTAGCTGTAAGCTGTGTAGAAAAGAGAACAAAAGTTCTCTTTAAGAAGTTTTTAAGATTCCTGGATGAAAGCTATGGTGTACAAATAACACTCACTTATTACTCAAGTTCTTTTTTGTAGCTATTGGTGAGAAATTGAACAAAATCCACAAAAACCAATCAACCCTTTTACTAAGGCCCTATATGGTCCATTTTGTAGATTGTTAAGGTACTGAGCAAAAATGTTGCTTCAGCCACTATGTGCGCAGTTTTCCATCCTCGATACGTTTGTCAAAACAGTAATTAATCCTCAGGAAACATTCTCTCATAAGTAGCTACATGATTTTCTATATTGATAATGTACAATTGGAACACATGTTGCTTCAGTCTTGATAAGACTTAAAATGTCACTGGGCAAACAGTGAAGAAGAAATGATAAAAACAATGACACTCTCACAGAAAAATTGCACCACAAGAAAACAAGAAAAACTTTCACTGGTTTGAAGCATTAAATAGAAACTAACAGAATGTTTAATTACAGCAAGCAAATACTACCTTTTTTGTCTCATTTGAAAGAGAAGAGTTTATAAAAGAAAAAAAATCCTGAATACAGAAGAGGCTCTCCAGTTTTTGGAAGTAATTTGAGTTAGATCTATAGTTAAGGCTTTGGGCCAGACAAAGTGAGAAAGATGTTAACTTAAAGTCCAACAGTGGGTTTTTTTCATTGAAACAAAAAAAGCCCCATTTAAAACTGAAGCAACGACATTCCTTTTGCATCTGATAAGACTATTTCATGTATGCCTGCTCAAGCGAATTGTGAAATACAGGAAATGTTTCACTCCCCTCATGCTCCGCAGTTTCGGTTATTTCAAGAAAATTTTATTAAAACCATGGTATTAAAAAACCCTATGCTTTTCTTGCATGCTTCCTGGTTCAATGTTCTATTAATACATTGAGTACTTAATTGCACACAGGAAGCTTGGATTATAGCGCTTAGTAAAATCTCCTTCTTGATTCAGTTTAATGCAACCTGGTGACCCAGAAATGGAATCATTAGTGAATGGTCTCCTGCAATTTATAGCCACAAAATGCTTAGTTTAGTGGAACTCCACACTACATTATCTTTGTTATTTCTGAAAGCTTACCATGGTTTTGCATTAGAAATATCAAATTAATGACTGCCGTTAGAGAAAAACAAGTCAGTTGTGACGTCTGTGTTTCTCTACAGTGGAAATCACTGTAGCCAAGCAAGAGTGGTTTTTGTGATAGAATACCACAGAGAAGTGAATTCCAGAAGGAATATAATTTGTGAACATTGAAACTATTCAGATTTAATTACTTGTTTTGCAAATTTGAATGTGCTGGCTGGAACAAAACAACAACTTTCATCTAAACTATGGAGGATTCTTGTCTTTTCAAAGACCAAGCCAGTCTGACATAGATTTTGTAGAAGTCAGTGCTGTACAAACACTCCAAATCTTTTTTTATCTCCAACATTTTCCTAATACCCTGTGGCAGGAATATCTCAGTTTCTCTTGTCTTGGAGCCTGAAGACTCATGCCAATCTGATACTTCCTTGTCTGAGTTTCTGTTCCAGGTCAGCAATTTGATTTTTTTTCAGTGCCTTTGGAAGTCTCAGTGGAGAGTAACATCTCTTCTGTGGATTGTAATCTTCTTATCTTTAGTTTTCCTTTCAAGTATCTTATGGTCCTAAATGGACAGGTTTTGGCTTTCTTATCTCTTATAGTTGCAGAAGCTTGAACCTAAACTTAGCCTTTTGCTGTCATTCTGTTGACCCTTATTAAATAAATGCAGGATGCCTCTGAATTGTACATGATTTTGCTACTGAATTTTTTTAAAGAATCTTGAAGTGGCCGATCTTCAGTATTTGTAATTACTGTAGTAGCAACAGAGATAAAATAAAGAATTTTGCTTTATATTGGCTTACTTGGAGGATAGCATACCACTCCATTAAAGACCAAATTTACTATTCTTATTACTAAGTTTGGGCCCTGAGATACTGCTAGAAACAAACCTCAGTAGTTTCACATTCTACGTATAGACCTCTGGCAAGTCACCATTTGAAGGTTGCAAGGCATTTTTTTATAGAGATGTATGGACATTCTAGAGGGTTAATTTGGCTGAACAGAGCCTAAGGGGTTATATTGTTGACTCTTTGGTACCGGGTTGGGTTTACACATGTGACTCCCCTGGGCATTATTCTCATGGAACTAATACCCACTTACAGCTCTGTTGCAGAATATAAAGTTCTTAAAGTATGTATAAACCATGTTTATACATATTTATCACCATCAGAATGATAGGAATATGTAGACTTCGATAGGAGGGGTACTCTGGGCTATTGACTTCAGTGTCATCACTCCTCATTTACAGTGCAGGAAGCAAGAGATCAGATGTCAAAAAACATTTTTCTTGGTTTTGCTTCATCTCTCTGCACTGTATGTGCTTACCAAACATTAAGAGTTTAGACTGTGAGATAGGAGACTTGTTTGAGAAGGAGGTAGCTCACTGTTGTATTATCCATAGGGCCAAGGAAAGCTGGAATTCATGAAGCCTGTGCTTCCTTCCCAGTGTTCTGACAAAGCAATTTATTATGGCCCAATGATACCCTGTGTAGCATAAGTGTTAGTCTGTAAAATAGCTGAATGCTTTTGAAAGAATTTTACCTCTCCTTTTGCAGTTTGTGCAGGCTACTGTACTGGGTTACTGATAGGAACTTCTGTCCAGTGTTCTGGGGGATGTAACTGTCAACTGTCTGAGCATGGCACTCCATTATGTATGTGTCTCAAGACTGTGAAGGCATATGACGGTGGGAAGGGTCACTCTTGCTGGTGAATTCTAGCAAGTTATCAGGGTCTATTTGCACCTTGAGTATTGTGCACCGTTCTGGTTCCCCATTCCCAATAGAATACAGTAGAATTGGAGAAAGTAACGGTAACAAGAACGATCAAACAGTGGGATGAGTTCCACATACAGAGCAACTAAGTTGGGGCTCTTCAGTCTGAAAAAGCAACAATTGATGGGAATGTGAGAGAGGTCTGTAAGGTCACAAGTGACCCAGACAGGGATGGATAATTTCATGCCTTTCCAGTACAAGAACATATTAAGTTTGTAGGAACCAGTATCAAAGCAAGTAAAGGGAAATGGTTTTTCAACAGTGTGTGACTCTTTGCCAAGTACTGTGGGTGCTAAAAGTTGACATGGGTCCAAGAGGTCAATGGACACAAACGTGGAAGAGAAATCCACTGTTATGGATTATACAGAAACCACACTGAGCTCAGAGATTCCCTGAGCTGAAAATAGTTGGTGGCTAGGAGAGTAGTAGTGGGAATTATACATGCTTGCCTTGTTTTTATTCTTCCTTTTGCATCTGCTTATGGCCTTGTTGGAGATAAGATACTAAGGACATTTGTTCTGGTCTGACCTCTCCTGGGTATTCTTATATTGTATTATTCTTATCAGAGCACCACTCATGCATGTGGCATATGTGACTTTTGGGTACTTGTCCCCTCAAGTAATGGTTTCATAATACAGCTGAACTGATCCAGTGTTTGCCACTCCCATAAGGGAATGATACTTTTTTTTTTTTTGTAATTGATTTTGGAGTGTTGACTTCCTGTGAGTTTAGCTGCCTAGACTGCAGCAATGTAGTCAGACCACTGCAGTTTGGGGCCCATTCCATCAGTTAAATGTGTTATCTGTCTGCACACTCCATGTAATTGAAGATCAAACTAGGAACTTGAAGTAAGGTCTCTTGATTCATAGGCTGGCATCATAACGTCCATGAAAGACTAACCATTCTGTTGTTTTGTCACCTTCTCCCAAATCTGGGGCTGATATTTAAAATCTGTTTTCATTAAAAGGTATGTGGGTGCTATGGGAGCGTGCTTGTTTTGGCTGGGGTAGAGTTAAT
>NW_009226943.1:0-16429 GCF_000690835.1 Fulmarus glacialis | reverse complement strand
CTACACCGGGTCGTAAAGCATCGTTCCTGCAAAGGGTCGCAGGGGGAGTGATGATGCCCATCACCCGAGAGCAGACAGACCCGAGTCAATATTTTCATCCTACAGGTAGGGAAACTGAGGCACGCTCTGTGCAGGCAGCGTGCTGCGGCTTCACATCGTCCCTGCCCCTCCGAGGCACCCGGGATTATGCAGCAAAAGGAGAAGGTGCCATGGAAATGTCTTTGTTCCTATTTTTTCCTACTTTCCAGACACGCGTCAAATAGTTTCCCTTTTCTCTTGGACAAAACATTGAGCAAGGGTGGAACTGGGAAAGAAAAAAAGAGCAAGAGACTCCCGACGTGCTCTCTTCCAGCGCTGTCCTGACGGATGACACCTCCTGAAGCCGCCAAACTCAGACAAGAATTTAGCATAACACACCCCAAATGCCCGGGAAAGCAGCTCCTCTCACCTGGATTACAGCGGGCCGTTTTCTCTCGTGGAGGCCAGCTCTGCGTGAACCGCAGCATCCCCCGAGCTGGGGGTGGTGAGAAAAAAGGCTTTTGGTTTTTGGTGCTGCTGTTTTGCCTTTTTAAAACGCTGATCGCTGGGGTTTTGGAGGATGATGAGCGGAGCTGCCACCCCCGGGGCTCAAGACCTCACGGTGCTCGAGGGCTTTGCAGCCCGAAGCAGCTCTCTTGGGGCAGGGAAGGGGCAAACGTGCCGGTGGGGCGGTGACGGAGGGTGCAACGCTGCGCTCTCGGGGTGAGACCTGGAGCATCCCGGGCACTGGAGCACCTCAGCCGCCAGCAGCCTGCGGGGACGTTTTGGGGGGGGTGGTCCTCAGTCCTGGAAAAGAAGCAGAGATGCTGGGATCACAGCCAAGATGGGGATACAGGGACCAGGAGAGGTCTGAGGACCCCCAGGCCAGCCCACAGAGCCCTCCAGCACCCACAGGCAGAGAGGCTGAAGGCAACGACCGTCATCATCTCAACCTCCAACTGGGGATACTGGTCCGTGATGGGGACCACAGCTGTTTCCTTGGAGGAGCCCATGCCCACGCAGCCCCCGGCCAGACCAGGGCACAAGGAGGCTGCAGGGAACTCACGGGGGCTCGGCCGTGGCTGGAGTCACCCCCCCCACAGACGCAGGAGGGGGAGGAAATAATGCCTTTTATTTTTTTTAACACAAGCTTCTGTACCTTCTGTAAACAGCGGCCGCAACCCCTTTTATGTGCTAAATCCTGCTTTAAAAGCTGCCTTCACTGCCCGCCTTTACGGCAGAGGAAGAAAGCCCCGGCAGGGATGTGCAGAGGGAGCGGGGTGGGCGCGTTGGAACTTGCTTTGCTCGGCAGCTCAGCGCATTTTGGGACAACTGTCACCTCCCCACCACATCCACCCCACGGCAGCATCACCAGGTCCCCCCAGAGCAGGACGCATGGGGGGACAGCCCCAAACAAGCCACTTGCTGGTCCTGCTGCCAGCACCGGGACCTCCCTGCAGGAAGCCACCGGGGTATTTGACACCCAAGGACGGTTCATAGCCCAGAGCTGGTGCAAGGGTCTAATTTTTCACCTTCCTGATGGTTGCAGCTGATGAAATCTCCTCCTCAGGAAGTCGCTCTCCCCCCGTTGCTCCTACCACATCCTTTCTCAGCGGGTGCCCAGCACGGGCTGTAGCTGCATCACGTGCGCGTGGTGGCACAGCTGGGTTCCTGGCTTTGTTTGTAACTTCACGCGAGCAGCCAGAGATGTGGCAACCTCAAGCCATCCAAAAAAAAAAGGACTCAGGAGGCTGAGAAAGCAGCTTGCCCTGGGGATGGGGATAATGCTGCTGCTGGGGTTGCTCCCTCACTGCAACCCCACTTAGATCCGGGTGCATTTAGGGGTAAACCAAAGCACGGGAGGGTGCAGAGCCAAATCGTAGCAAGTGCTTAAGCACAAGCTTCATGTCAAGCATGAGAAGAGTCCCAGCCCTTCACTGGGGTTAGTCGTATTCAACGCAAATCCAGCCGGATCACAGCCTCGGAGCAAGGTTTGTTGAGGTAGCAGGAGCCTGGAGTGCAGGTAGATGCCCCTGGGCTTTGCAGAAGACCCTGTCTCTGACAGGTGACCAAATCCTTACTGAAATCAAGAACGACTCTTCCAAATAGGTGCTCTAGGTGTATCTTAAATATGTAAGTGATTTTGTTAAGAGCTGCCCCCACAGGGATAAGCCAAAGGCTCCTCCTGATACAGAAGCAGAGACTTGGGCAAAAGGGCACAGATCTTGGGCTGCCCAGCTATCAAACGCCTCTTCAATCAAAAACTACTTTTTCTACCCCTTGATAATTTGTTTGCAACAATCAATCACCTGCTTTAAGAATGGCAGGAACAAAAGCAGAGAACTCACAATTAATTGTATCAAACCCCCGCGCTAACGCCCCGTTGCGCACACAGAAACCTCCCTGCAGGGCGGGTGCCGGCCCCGGACCTTCAGCATCGCCCGAGGTGCTCACGCACGCGACCTCGAAGGATTTTTGTCTTTCCCGTTGCAGGGAACGTCCCTTACTGCACACAATGAAAATTTACACCTCGGCCAAAAGCTTTCCACGCAGCTCCACCTCCAAAGGCCTGTCTTCAGGTATTTAGGGAAGAAATGTTTCTCCCAGAGGGCTCACTAAACCCACGCTCACTTCATTAGGAGCAGCCTTGGCAGCCAGACAGCAAAAGCCAGACTTACTTTTTAAAGTCTTAGCCTAGACTTGATCATTTGCAGATTTTCTTAAAGGTATTTTTCAGCTAATTATCCCCTCTTAGCAAACATCTTGCCTACCCTGGTTTGCTTCTGTACTAAGATTAAGCAGCAAAAGGGATTAGAAATGTTATCATGAGAGCCAAAGATGTTAAAGCACCAAATGTACATAGCTGAAAAAGGCTTTTCCTTCTAAAGAAATTAAATATCACTTCCACAGAGCTTTCTCATGCTGCTGTAGTAATATGACATTTGATAAAGTCTGAGCCACTCACCAAGCCCTGACCCCTCTTAAACTCTATGGAAACATTTTGTGTTGAAAGCAACCCTTATGATCTATCGCCCTTTCATCTTTTTAATATGGCAGTACAAGTATCAAATGATCAAATTATACGGAATTACTTGCACCTATGAAGTTAACATCTAGCTGTGAGAACTGCTGGTGTAAGTATTGTTAGCAGTTTGAAATTTGCTAAAGAAAAGTTTTTGATAAAGCCATAACTAACCTTTTTTTTTTTTTCCCCAGACCAAGTAAGAACTCACAAAACGTGTTTTGCCTTCTATTTTTCCGAACATTGCTGGCAGGCAGAGTGAGGTGCTGGGGACGTCAGTTCTTCATTCAAAGCCACCCGTGCCACAGAAGAGCTTGTGGCAAGTTCAGTTTGAGCAGTTTGCTAATGGCCCACGTCTAAAATTGGGATATTATTCAGGAACATCTACAAAACTCCTGCTAGAAGCTGCCTGCCTTCCTCCCCCCGACCACGGGGATGCTGGGGACTCACCAGTAGAGCAACCCCCCCGCCCCCAGTGTTTCCAAACCCAGAGCTCCTCGGAAGCACATCCTGCACTTTCTTGTTCTTTTCCAAAGGTTCCCCCCAAGCACAGGTGTTTTATTAGGAGGAAAAAATGCTGAGAAGAGGCAAGCTGAGGCTCCAGCCTCAACTCCAAATTGCTCTGGGTGTAACTAGAGAAGCCGGACAGGGAAAGCGAGCGCTAGGGAATTTCAGTTAGATGGCAGAGCCCTCCTGGGCACTGCGAGTTCAGAGCAGAGGGGGTTTCCGTACAGCAGCTCCCTTCCAGGAAAGGGCCATATGCAAACTGAACCTTCCATTCAGGTTTGGAAATCCCCAAGCTACAATTCCCTCTGCATTTCAGGGGCATTAAGACAGACACTGGCTGCTTTGCCCAGAGCAAAGGCTGGTTCACGTTATCGAAGTCTGTAACGTCCTCATCCCGCCCGGGTCCGACTAACACCTTCCTATTTAGAAAGTCACGGTTCATGATTGAAATCCCAAACTCACAATCAGAGATCATGAAATCAAAGAAGAACCAGAAGTAAGCAGCTGGGACGCCTTCGCGTTCTCCTGCTGAGTGTGCTAGACTAGAAAAACACCTGTGAAAGCATCGTGCTTCTTTCCCCTTCATTTCCCAAAGGCACCGTAAGAAAGGCCAACGCTGTGAAAGAAGAAACAGTTGAAGTGACGATCTACAGAATAAAGCAGAAAAGCACGCTTTCCGCGCCAGCCACACTTACCTCCAGCATCAGCTGTACAACGCGTCAAATGTTGTGGGGCAAACAATGATTTCAATTGACTTGAGTCTAGCGAGTTAAGTGGGTGAAAAATTTTCTTCCCTGTATTATGGGAGTTGAAGCGCACTACGTTTCATTTATTCAGACAGTGGAAAACAGGCTTGTCACCTTCATTATCGCTTCTGGTTCATTTTCCTATATTCTTCTCCTTATTGCAATGTTAAAGCTCCAAACAACACAATAAGTGATTCCAGAGAGATGAGTTATTTTAACTGGATTGTGTTCAAGTGTCGTGACTACATTTAATATTAAGTGCCTTTCTAAACCAAGAACCCATTCTCTGTGTGTAACTCTTCTGCAAATTCAAGCTTACATCAATCGATATAAAACAGTGACAATCACAACACAACTTCATGAAACCACCACCAAATGTCATCAAGCAAAAATAGTCTTTATTCAAATTTCATGGAAACAGGAATCACTGTACTTTGCAAGACAGGGAAAAATAAAATAAAAAAATTTAATATAAAACAAGGATATTGTCACAATACCAGAATATGGAACTATACTTCTTTTCCCTATGGATTACTGCAAGTACCTATTTTTTTTTGCCTTTTGACTGTGCTATTCACAACTTTGTAAGTCCAAAAAATATGAAACAAAAGTAGTATGAAACTTAAGACTTAGCACTTCCACTAAATGGCATACATCAAAGGGCATCAATTCAAGGGCAAAGACTGTTGAAGCTGTCATACCTACCTATCGGTCATCACTGCAATCTCATAAACCCACCAAGGTGCAGTGCTCATTCTCTGCAAGGCTCTTCCTAGAAAACAGGGCACTTTCGGTGCTCTGGGAAGAGTTATATTTAAAGAGAACCTCTCTATAGGATAGAAAATGAGCTGAACAGCCTTGCACCAGAGAGCATTGCAGGGAGGGAGCACTGCCGTTAACAATGAGAGACATACCATCGGGGTTGTTAAAAATATACAGCATCGACGAGTTTTCTACTTCAATCACTTGCGCTACAACTACTAAACATGTACAAAAGACTTTTCCAACCGTTCCAAGTGTGGTTGCAGCAAGGTTAGGATCTAGAGCGAGACCTTGACCGTGATCGGGAGTGTGACCTAGAGGCAGACCTAGATCTAGACTTGGACCGGGACCTAGGCTTTGAAACAGATTTAGACCTGGAACGAGAATCTGATTTGACATTTGGTTTTGACTTGGAAATCGACTTAGACCTGGAACGAGAATCGGATTTGACATTTGGTTTTGACTTGGAAATCGACCTAGACCTGGAGCGAGACACCCGACGTGCGGCTGCATCCTCACCCTCACCTTTTGCCTCCTTTTTGTCAGAATCTGATTTTAGATGCTCCTTTTCTTTGGAGGCTGACCTGGACCGCTCGTGGCTGTCCTTCCTTTTCTTCTTGCTACTTGGTTTGCTGTCTCGCTTGCTGCGCCTCTTGCTTTTCTCACTCTTGCTGCGGCTCCTGCTTCTACTTCTGCTGTCATCCCTGCTTCTCTTCCTACTTTTCCTTTTATCCTTACTGTGGCTCCTGCTCCTACTCTCATCCCTGCTCTTGCTCCTGCTTCTGGCCTTGCTAATGCTCTTCTCCCTGTCTTTGCTTCTACTCTTCTCCTCGCTCCGACTCCTCATGCTCTCCCTCGTCTCTCCCCTGTCCTTACTCCCACTCCTGCTCCTACTCTTTTCCTTGCTGCGGCTCCTGCTCTTTGCTTTCTCATCACTGTTATGGAGGGTGCCCTCAGATTTATCTTTACTTTTGTTTCGGGATTTCTCTGCACTCCTGCTGCGGCTCCTACTTTTATCCTCTTTACTTGGAGTCCTGCTTTTCTCTTTTTGGCCTCTGCTACGGCTCTTGCTTCGACTACGGCTCTTGCTTCTGGAACGGGACACAGACCTGAAAGCGCAAAGGCAACAGACAGCTCCACTTTAGTGCGGCTTGGATTTGACTAGCACTTAAATACTGTGCATAATACGGTAGGGAAGAGAAAAACAAACAGTGTTCCTACTGCAAATTTAGGATGATACTTCTCATTTAAGTGCGTAGCCCCCATTTCTTCCAACACAGAGACATACCTGGATCTTGATCTACTCTTGGAGCGACTACTACTGGCACTGCGGCTCCTGCTCTTATGAGAATGTCTGCTTCGAGAGCGAGACCTGGAACAAAATCAATCAGCTTAACGTTAGCACATGCCCACGGAGAGCTTGTGATCCCCTCGTCCCCTGTGGGTAAAACCCCACAGTATTAAAGCACCTTTCAAGCAGCCGAATGGTGAGAGCGTTACACAACAAAGTTACAGAGCACCCTTCTCCCCACTGCTCATCCCCTGCTGCCATATCTGGCCGCGAGCAGGGTTGCTAATCTGGAAGAAAATATGCAACCTTATTTAAGATAAGGAAGCGAGAATCACTTTCCCAATCAAGTCAGAGTTTGCATACAGTGGGACACTAGGATAAAGCTTTGACGTCAGGCTTTGACGTCATAAGCAAGCTGTTCTATGAACAGTAGAAGTTTGCCTGAGTTTTCTTGCAACAAGCTCTACCGCAGAATGGAAAGGGGAAAATACTTGGTGTTGCATGCTGAAGCAGTTCTCTCGATCATACAACGAAAGCAGCAAATCTCTAAGAAACGGGGAACGGGTGGGGGTTTCCAAGCTGAGAAAGAACTGTTAGTCCTGCTGCTTATAGCGGAACACAACGTTCAGAGCCGAAGTGTTAAAAGCACCTTCTGTTTCATTCTGTATGCACAGCTCCACCTGCCACGCAGCCTTCTCCCGCAGGACAGCAAGGGCTATGGACTTGATGTAGTTGGGGAAGAACAGTAGCACGCTGTCGGATGTTTAGCTGGCAGATACACACATTCACCAAGGAAGACACCTCTGAAAAAAGGCCTCGTTTCCCTTGGTTACTTGCAGGTAACTAATACATTCTCAAAAACTAGATTTATTGAGAACTCTGAACACTTCCAAGGCATTTTGGAACCTGCTGTATATTCATGTAATTGCAACTAGATTCAGCCTGAGCTACATTTTAAAGAGACATACCTCGAATGGCTTCGGCTTCTGGAGTAAGAGCGGCGCCGTCTCGATCCAGGTCTGTCTTCCACTAATCTAATCTTTCTGCCATTTACTTCTGTCCCGTCCAGCTTTTCAAGGGCTCTTTTCATGTCAGAATAGGATTTGAACTCAATCACACCTTCATTTTTCCTTCCTTTGTGTGCATCTGCATATGTCACTTCCCCTGCCTGACGCATATAATCCTAGAGGAAGAGGACAGAATAACCATTGCCTCGAATCCAGAGTCAGGCTTCCAGGCTGACCCTGTTCATTTCAACGATGCTCACTTAGCCTCTTCTATTCACACAGATGTCAGCAAGGGTTTTAACCAAACGCCATTTGCAGTGCTAACGCCAAGGTTTCTGAGCAAGCCAAGTAACACGCTATGATTTCACAGAGTTTGTGTGATTAGAACCAAGGTGGCGTTGATAGTTTTGAGCCAAACGATAATTTAAGCTCTTCCATCTCGAGTCAAATATCAAATATGCTCTGGACTATGATAAGTTTCAAATTACAAAAGCGATTAAAGAAATAAAATGCTTGCTCTCTAAATCATGTTTTCAAAAGTAACTTGGGAAAGGTGATAAACTTAAAGGTCGAGTATGAAGAGGCAAGAAGACTACAGGCAAGCAGACTTCCCTTTGTCCTCCACCGAGGGAGCATATCTCATTCTGCTGGAAGAAACCCCCACACAAGTAAAAGCTCAATTCATTTTCCCACTTCATGCTTCCTGGCTTCTCTGTTTCAATTACTAAACACCTCTGTTTATCAGGGAGGGCCATTCTGCCCTGCTTTGAGCAAGCCGTCAGACAGGGCCACCTTTCAGCCGCTGCGGACTTTGGCTGCAATGGAAACGGGGCACAGAACTCCAGTTCAATCTGTTTTCAAGCCAGCTACTCCCATCTTAAGTACACTGAAATGAAAGCTATTGAAAAAAAAGCAATGCATCCACTAGAGGATTAATCATGCCATGCTCTACTTACAATTTTTAATACCAGAAGCAAAGACAAGCTATTGATGGTGTGAAGCATTAACAACAAAAGACATTTGAAGAATCTCAGTACGTACCTGAACTAGTGTTACATATTCAATTACAGACCAGTTTCTACTACGTCAAAGTTTGTTTAGAACAAATTTTACACATCCTTAAAAGAGAACCATAAAAGAAAGCGTTCCTGTAAGAACAAGTGTTTTTAACCATTGCTGCTATGTTTGAGAAGGAAACACTATCTTTTTGCACCTACTATTGAATTCTGCTCCCTGTCCTGCCCCCCATCCATGATGCAGGTAATCACGAGTCAACACTTCACCTCCAGCGTACTCGGAGGTACTGCGGGCTGCAGTGTTACCCAGCACTGCCACTGCTGACAATCACCTTCCACTCCTTTGGACTTAAGAAAATATTAGCTTTTGACAGAGGTTTTGCATGATTGCTCGTTCTGGAAGCATCCTTTGCCTGAAACTCTCTTTAAAACAGCTTTACATAGTGTGGAAATTCTTAACAGAGGCTGTGGAAGAACGATGCTATAATTTCCAAATAGCTCTAGCACCTTACAAGTCGATGAGTAAAATCCAAAGTGACAAGGGCAAGCTCCTCCATCTCTAGTGAATCCTACCACTGGCATGATTAAAGTCTGTTTTGACAGGGCTTAAAGATAGCTAACGCGCATCTGTACGTGATGTTGTGTTAAGGAAAAAAGTTGCTCTCCCACTGTCTAGTGACACCAAGTCTGCAGATGCAACTCCCAATGTTGCATTAATGATTTCATATATGCAAGTACACTTTCATATTGACTTAATGCGTGTATTACTTCCAAAATCTACTTGTATGCATACGAGCACACAGACTCAGTAACAACTTGGAGTCAAGAATACAGGTGTACACCATTTTTCCTTGCTGAAATGGAAGCTAACTTTTTTACCCTTTGTGCTCTTTAATAGAGAGAGGGTAAAGAAAGGGGCCCCATACCTTAAGATCTTGCCAACTGCAGCGGCTTGACAAATTTTCCACAATCAATCTGTATTCTGTACGGGTAGGAGGACCGTACTTATCTCTTCCGCTTCTTCTATAACCATATCCACCTTTAGGAGGTGACAAGCAGACAGCAGTACTTCAACTAGGGAAATGGAGCACTCGCTCTACATCCCGGACGAAAACTGTTCTGCCCCGTATGATCGCAAATGCATTAAAAATTCACCCACCCGCTAGTCTAAATTCAATCCCCCTTGTATAAAATGGTACAAAGATCCAAAGCATTAAAAAAAAAAATCACTACAAGCACATAATTAAAACAATGCACATAATTATAATTACGCTACAATTAACATGCAATTAAAATTAAGCTGTTTTTAAAACAGTTTGAAAGAAGAAACCGAATTAAGCCAGTTTACTAATGTTACTTACATTGCTTAAAGGTTTTCTGAATATCTGATATGAATAAAGCTTTTCAGGCACCTATTTCAGATTAATCTCATCTCTCTCTAACCCTTGGGGTCCTCACCACCCAGGTCTAATGGGAAAAGGTTGCGGTCGTCACATGGCTTCCTTTTTTGGTCAGCCAAGGGCCACAAAGGTCAAAGAGCCACTCATGGAAAGGTAACCCAAGGTCAGCAAATGGAACGGGCAGTCATCTTAGCCTCAAAGGACTCTTTTAATTAAAACATTGAGGTCTTTGTTAAATCTATGTTAAACATCACATTGCAAATAAACCATTCAAATAGTTAAACGAAATGATAATAATAAAAATGGTACAAGAAATTGTGTTTATTCATTTATCAATTAAAATAGTTTAATACAGCAAACAAGTTAATAAATATTCAGATCAACAGTTACATTTACAGTTACAGAACACTATTCACAACTTCATATAATTTTCTTTTAAAATTACTTTTTAAAAAAAAAGAGAAAAAAATATTTTATTTAAAGTAAGTCACAGATACAAATGCATGTTAGTGCTTACTGCGTCCAGAACCGTAACTGCTGTCACGACGTGGGCCTCTGGCATGCTCAACGATCACTCTCTCCCCACAAAGATC
Organism: Fulmarus glacialis; assembly: GCF_000690835.1. Taxonomy (NCBI): domain Eukaryota; kingdom Metazoa; phylum Chordata; class Aves; order Procellariiformes; family Procellariidae; genus Fulmarus; species Fulmarus glacialis. The sequence goes on along the minus strand of NW_009226943.1, from coordinate 6,067 downwards.
TTTACCATTTAGCTCATAAACAGCATCATCTGCATCTCGCAGATCATCAAACTCAACAAAGCCGTACCTAGAGAGAGGGAGAGAAAAAGAATCACTTGGAAGGAACTGAACGCGAAGTATCTGCGCTCCAAACCAACTCAGATCCCACAGCAGGTTTCTGCAGAGCCCGAAGAGGTGCCTCTCCACATGCCGTCCTTCAGAAGAGCTTCGGCTGCAAACTCCCGAAGGCTGCCGAAGGGTTCAAGGTCATGAGTGCTGCCCCCACAAACCCACTAAATACGGTGCTGTGCTGCTTTATTCAATAAATTTGCCAAACAGCAGTGAGGCTGAAATGGCATTTGACAGATATTGCAGTATATATGTTCCACAGATTAGGATTTATCCTGATTTTTGAAGAGCCCTGGGTTCATTCCTGGTTCTATTAGGAAGCGACCTTAATTCCTACACTTCAAACGGAAATATATGTTCATCTCTGTAAACACAAGCAGTCTGTACACCCTGCATGAAGGTCCAACAAGAATTAACATACGAAGGCAGGTTAGGAAAAGGGATTTTGGTTTAGTCAGACTCATTTTACTCAACCGTGGACAGTACCGATGGTTTGGGTAAGAAAAGCGACATGCATCAGGACAGATCTCCCACCCGCTGAGATACTTGCAGCTTCCCATGTACTGCTGAGAAAGTGTTTTATGCCCACTATATTTCCAATATCCTAGCATTTAAGAGAGCATGGTGAGTCCAAACCTTGTTAAAGGACTTGAGAAAATGCAGCAACAGTAACCAGGGACAAATTCCCTGGGCAAACGAAGAGTCCACCCGCGGCCAGGAGGCCTTGTGAGCGCAGCCCAGGGTGCAGGTCCAGAGACAAGCAGACAAAGTTTTCTGTTTGAAAACATCTGCTGCACTAGCCTTGCTCAGGACTTGGAAGTCATGGGCAGATCAAATGCCAGAGGAAGGATACAAATCGAAAAAATATATAATGCTTAATTTCAACATTCAAATGAACATTGTGGCATCGGTTTCCTATTACCAAAAATGAACACAACACAGAGACAAAAGCTTGCAGACCACCGCTGGCCTGAAAAGTTCAAGCCAGTGTTTTCAGTTCAATCTTCAGCGGTGCCACAGGCATCAGTGCCAACGTCAGGCTGCTGCAAGTGCCTAATCGTCGTTGGCTAGAGATCCCAAAAGACCGAGCGTAGGGTTTTTAAATAATTTCTTACAGCTGGTGCTCAGGGACAAGCCCGTGACTTGCTTATGGTTGCAGAACAAACTCACAGCAGCACTGAAGCAAAACTCGAGCCTGCCAATTTCTAACCTGACAAGAGTTAAACACCTATTTAAAAACCAACATCGTGTAGATGCCCATTATCCCAACAGGTCAGGGGAAGAGGACAAAAAGCATCAGAGTGCTGTTTATCGCAGTTCAGAGTCTACCTGCAGTTGAAATCACTTCTCCTTCAGTTACCTGCCAAGACCAGATCCAGGCTCCAGAGTCCCCCAGGCAGTAGCCAAGGATGCTGCAGCCCTGGGCCCAACTGGGAGCTTCTTTTCGGCTGCCACCTCTCCCGCTGCTGTAGGCAAACACATAATCCTGAACTCGGGTCTTAGCAAGGCACAGGGGGAAATTTTTTGTGAGTGCTGGTGTTTTAAATAATCCAGAAGAACAAACCCCTGATACAAAAATGCTGGCCTCCTCTTTTAAGTCACTTCATTTTTAAGCTTTCTCACTAGCCCCCGCACCATGGCTACAGCTTTGCTGCGTAATGGTACCTCTATTAACGAAATACTCAAGAATGACTCCAAACACCACAAATAAGGTGGCTGCTTTAGCATGCCAGGGCTGTAGTTTCAGGGAAGAAACAAGCGTATTGATTTATCGCAATTGAAACAATCACAGTCATTATAAAGCCATTCAAATTGCTACTTTCTTCTCTTCAATTCCAAAAAACAGAGCAAGTGAGCTCAAACATTTAAACGAGATCTCACCCTAAAAGCAATTACTTACAAGGTGAAGCGCCTGCACTTTCAAGACAATAAATGCACAGACATTTGAAGCGGGAATAAGGGAGGAATATCTGAATTCGATCAGACCACAGTATTGAACTTGTTCTTCCCAGAAGTTGCTTGGGGGGCACTCGGTCACCCATATCGCACACCAGACAAAACGCAGCACCTCCAGCAGGTCTTTCTTTAAGGCAAACAAGCAAGCTCATACTAAAAATCATTGCCCACATCACTCAAATGAAAGTAATACTGATCCACCTGTTAAATATGTATAATATTGCACCGTATGATCCAAAATCATGAATAAAACACCTTCAGAAGCACAGTTTTACACCACAGAAAGCCACAACTGCTGACACAGCCTTAACTACAGCAATCTGAACCTGCTGTGATATGACAGCAGTGCAAGTAAATCTTCTTTTAAATGTCTACTATTACTACTTCATATGTGGCATAAAACTACTTACTAAAAATGTCAATGCAATTTACTTCAGCTTATGCGAAGCTACACCATTTTCTGTTCATGTATCAAAAAAGGAAAAAGCTACAGGAGTATGTCCTTATCCCATGCAATTCCAATAGACTGAACCTCCTAAAAGGTGGGGTTTTTTGTTTTTTAAATCCGAAGTGAAAGGAAAAACGTGATTTTCTAAAATTGCTTAATGCCTGAAATAAAAGGCAGACCCTCATCTTTCTCCTCCTTTCAGCTGCTCCCCTTCCCGCATCGCTTTCGAAGCCCGCTGGATCCTCCCAGCCGGCTCTGCACCCGCTCTCCACGCCAGCCCACCAGGACCAGCACGAAGCCCACCTCTACGGTGTTCCCCAGGTGCCAATTTTTTCCCAGTACTCATGATCAGCTGGTGCTGGAGACATGGTGGAGCCCAAAAGCACGAGTCCTGTGTGCCGAGAAGGACCACAAAGCTGCTGTCCCTGCCCTTTGCCAACACAGGCTGGAAATCCATGAAGTTTAGAGGGGCAGCAATCCATCGGAGTTTGACCTGTGGCTGCAGGGTCGATTCAGCAGCTGCTTTGCAGGTTCCCAACGAAAAGGGACCTGCTCAACTCTCGCCCCGCTCTCCTCTCAATGAATCAAGTTGATGGTCTGGCAGCTTTCTGAATTTCATATGACACAATTGCTTCGCATGGACAGATGTGCTCAAAACGAGCTCACTGCACCTCATTGCTCCTCAACCATCTCTGGATGGGCGAGGTGGGGGCAAGCAGGCATCGACACGAGCAGCCACAGAGGAGGAAACACATGAAAAACTGACTCCTGGCTTCAGCTTCGTTTGGAATAAAGAATGCAATGCGTCCAGCCCTAAAAAACGCTCCTGAAAGTTAACTTGTAGGCGGCTCGCGATCCGTTCAGGCTGCTCGCTCAAGCCGTACGCTCACCCACGCCGTAGCCAGGAAGAGGAACGGCAGAGACGCAGGCAGCATGCTGCCTGCCACGTCCTCCTGCTCGGACCAGGCTACAGCCAGGGGCTGGGTGTTATCAAGGAAAAGCATCTTCAGGTCGCTTGAAACAAAACACTCATTTAAATTGAGTCACTGAAGTTACAACCTCAAAAGATATTTGAATTTCAATACTTAAACTACTTAAATGTAAGATTTGGTAGTGATTCTTTTAAGTTTCTGCACTAGTGACAAACATCACTGAGAATCTCTGGTCTTCTAGCACAACTGAACACCTTAAAGGAAAAAGAAATTCAAATCTCACCTTATTCACCCTACTATTAGCAAAGGGAAAAAAAAAAATCCACGAATACACTGGAATTAAAAACCAATTCATTAGCAGGTCACCCTCCTGTCATCTAGGTGTACTGGGTATCATTATGTTGTGACACCAATTTGGTTTTTTTTTTTAATACCAATTGCTCTAATTGAAGTTAACAGGCATTAAATATTTTGGTGGGGATGGTGCAGGGAAATCAAATCACTTCTCTTTGGGCAACAAATAGACTTTGAACCTAGCTAGATGAAAGAATTGAAATTTGAAGCTTTTAGTTTTGATCTGCATTCCTCAATACGTTGGAGAAGTTACATCCCTCTGTCTTGCAGATATTTTTGAGGATGAAGCCGTGAATTCTCGAAAGCTGGTCAGGGTGATGCAGGGCAGGTAAGTACACAGGTAGAACTATTTTTCAAGCTAGCGAGAGACTGCAAATTGGTTTCTCCATCAATGAAAGCTTGCAGCTCTTAAGAGTTATTACAGCTACCTTTTAGCATGTTTTTAGAAGATAAAAGAGCAGACTGAAAAGTCCAATTTTCTGGTCGTGTAATACATACACTACTGCCACGCACAGCTCCAGTTGTCAATGCAGTTCTGAGTAGGAAAAAAGAATATGAAAACTTTGAGCACACAATTAGAAATTGCAACTTGGAACGGAGAATGCTACAGAAACCGGATTTTTATTTTCCATCCTTCTCTCAGGTAAACATTGCTTTAAGCCGTTGAATTGCAAGCTTAAATTACAATTAGCAGCAAGTGAGAGCCAGCTAAGCTTTTAGGACTCCGCTGTATCACATTGCAGTTTCATCCTCTTGCTCAAGCATTTCAGCTTAACTGCTAAAATACCGAATGGCTAATCTCCTGCTGGCTGAGCACCGAAAATAGCCCACAAATTTCCAGAAGAAACTGAAAGAATCTCTCAAGTCAAACACCGTGCAGTAATTTTTAATCATTTGCTAAGCACTACTAAAAATAAGTCGTAGAGAAAGGACCAGAGGGCGAACAAAGCAAACTGCAAGGTATCCCAGCAAAAGCGCAGCACAAGGCTATCCCAAGTAGAGAGACACAAAATCTGATAGTGCAAGTAAATGTTTTGTCAAACTGGAATTTAACTACAAACCAACAACAGCTTGTTGAAAGAACTTCAGAATATACAACTAAAAAAGGAATTAAGTTGTTGAGTTAATCCCAGAAAAACAGCCTGAGCTCTATCTAACCCACAGCTGAAGCAATCCACTACAGAAGCGGCAAACAGCGAGGTGAATGACAACTCAACCTTAAGTTTCCCGTATTCCTTCCGTTATCTGCAACTTTTGAACTCTGTCTCCCCCAAGTGAAGTCACAAAAATGACTTTAGCTCTGGAACAAAGTGTATCACGTACAGAGCGCCTGAATTTTAGATGCAGGCAGGCTGTGCCCTCCTCCCCTCTGTATTACTGTTCATATTAAGATGCCACAAGTTTGGGCCACTCAAGCACACTGGTGAGTCGACTCCTGCACCCACACCACCTCCCCGCAGAGGATTTTTAAATGCCGAGCTGGGATTGTAGGGCTGGTCCTTGGTAGATACTTTTCAATAAAGCAAGAAGACAAATCCATTAGCCGTGTAACTTGGGAGTTCTACATCTGCCAAGAAAGTCTGGGGTTTTTTTCCAACACCTGTCTATGAAACAGAAATATTTAATTTGGAGGCTATAAATAGCAACAGGAAAACTGACCCCCCCCAAAAAAAACACTTTCAAGGATACACAATGGGACTGGAAAACAGAATGCTCAAATATTTCAGGTATGGGCAGTCTTCAACGTCACCTGAAGCTGTGTTGGTGAAAACACTGACACGTGCACACTTGTTTGTTTTAATAATAGCTTTTATTCATCTTATAAACCGCTGTATGTCCACCTACCAGTACAACCAGTGTTTAAACTTAATAAGCCTTTTTTTTTTTAATGCTCAAGGACTAACTTTTACAAGAGATTCCTCATCTCAACCTCTAAAGCAAAAATAATAATTGGCTCTCCTGACCAATAACAATAAAATCCATATTCCACTCAGTCTTCCTAAGCAAGACTTCAAGTTGGGTTTCTTGTAAAAAGTAAAGACGCCAACACTCATGAAGCTGGCGGCTTTGACTGTTTTTTTTTTTGGGCGGGGGGGGAACAAACCACCACCAAAAATAGCAATTTGTTTTCTCTTGAAAAAATCCACACTTGAATGTCTTGGGCAAGTGCTGGTGGAGCAGGATCCAAACCCTCTAGGTGCAGGAAGGGGTCAGTTGCTGGAACAGCACACAGGTAAGAACACAGACGGTACGTTAGGGGCTCGGGGGG
>NW_009226942.1:1423-12452 GCF_000690835.1 Fulmarus glacialis | reverse complement strand
CACCGGGGAACCAGCAGTAACTCCCGGCCTCCTGTCCCCGCAGCCAGTGACGGCACCTGGATCCCGGTGCAGGGGGTCCCAGGGAGGAGGAGGACGAGAGGCACCACCAGCAACGACCCACACAGGGGCACACCACCCCGAGCAAGCCCTCTGCCATGCAGCTCTCCCTGCAAGGCCAGTGGCACTGGGACAACCTGCACGATGGGCAAAGCAGTGATGCCAAAAGGCCTTTCCCAGATCTGATTTCCAGGAATCGCTCCGCACTGGGGGAGGCAGACTTCCAGTGGCCCCCAGAGTCAGGAGGATGCAGAGCTACGTGATCCACCTGTGGTCCCGTAGGAAGCCTGTGGCAGAAAACAAACCAAACCCTGCTGCCCAGCTACCACGTTCTCCTCCATCCACGACGCTGTGCAAACAGCTGGGACATCTGAACCTAAGTAAGCGCTGGTGCTTGTGTCAGCCCACAGCACTATCCATCGCATCCCCGACTGTGCAAAACACAACTGAAACCACTTTTACAGGCGCTTGTCCTGCCCTCTCTGCTCAGATAAAAAAAACATACAAAGGCCAAGCTTGCGACTCGCATGATTAACGTTCTGCATCAGGAATTGGGTGTGAATTCCTGCCTACCTCCCTGCACGGGCTCCCCCTCACCTCCCTTGCTGTGCGTGCTGCTTTACCCCGCTGACGGGGCCCAGCCCCAATATCCCGGAGTGCCCGGGCTGTGTAACGCAGCATGTCAAGGACAATAATCTCCAACAACCGTGATTTGGGTTAGATTTCAAACCCCTTGGTGCTTTGCTCTCTGAGTGTGGTTTGTGTGAAACGAGCTGGACACTCGATAGCCTTTGCTGTGCCACCGTGGCGCGGCAGCCGGCCAGGTGCCGCTCCTCCAGCGGAGGCAAAGCAAAGCCGCTCTCCACCCCAGTACCCCTCCGGAGCGGGAGCGGAGCGGGGCCGTGCCGCCTGGCTGCCGGGCTGGAAGGAAGACCCCACGTCCCCCTCGCGTGCGGCCAGGCGCGGGGCATCGCACCCGGCTGTGACGAGGTGCAGGAGCTGCCCCGGGAAGGTCTGACAGCATTCCTCAGCCGAGGCACAGGTTAGTTTCCAACTCCAAAGTTCTCATTTCCAGATGTTTGGGGAAACCACACAGCAGCGAAAGAGAACCTGAGCGGGATACGCCTGCTGGTTTCAATGGGAGTTTTGCCACTTACTTCAAAACCAAAATGATTTCAGCCCCTAACAGAGAGTCAGAAGCCGGTATCATCTGATACTGCCCACAGTGCAACATCAACATTTACTATGCCACTAGGAGAGGAGACTGAATTATCCACAGAATGCAACGAAAGAGAAAACAGGCTCATATAAAGGCTTAGTTTCTGAGCAAAACCGACGTTTTTGAAAAGTTCAGACAGCATCTTCAGCATCTCTGCGGCTTCCCTCATGAGAAAGAAAATGGGCCATAACTGACGGCGAGCAGCCAGGCACGTCATTGCACTCCCTGGGGGCATTCACATACCCAGGTGAGGAAGACAACAGAAGACACTAAACAAAATACGGCAGAGTTTTCTGAGCTTTGCCTGCTACCTGTAACGCACCTCCTCATCACGTAAGAGGCAGGAGTATGTTCTAACTTGTAAAAAGTTTTCGTACAACCTCTTTGTTTTCATTTCAAGTGTTGGAATTGCCATGCCGACACACAACATTATACCTGCCAAAACATCCACAGCTTTTAATACCGCCAACTTTACGGCCCGTACATCAAACCCTTTCTTCTTCGTTTGCACAGTTGTTTTCTTAAGCAAACATATGGTAAGTTGAAAAATATTTTTTCCCATTCCTAAAGCACTAAAATGTATTTATTCCTTTATAATGTGAGATTTTCCCTTCTATTTCTATTGATTAAAAATCTGGCTTCAAGCAATAAAGTTCATGACTTGACTTTCACCTAAAAAAAAGAAAAGCGGCGAAACCCCTGACAAAAATAAACTAGTTTACACACGACCGTTTGGGGGGAAAAAAAAAGGAATTATTCACATAAAAGTAGCTCTGAAGCTACTTTTCAAACCAAGAAACATTGACACGTTTCGCGTACAACACCTCGGTACAGCAGGGCTGGAGAGGACAGGCAGCGCACGCCGGAGGCAGCCTGGCCCAGAGGGGCTGGGATTTCCCAGGCCAGCAACGTGCTGATAAAAACATCCAGATTCAGTTTAGAGCAAACGTGTCTCGCTCTAATTTCCGTAGCCACTGATAGCTGTCATAACCTCTCAGCAACCAGAGGCTCTGGGGGGGATTGCGCTGCTCCCCTGCCGGACGGTGCTTGAAGGAGAGCTGCCCTGATGGAAGTCATCGCAAGCTCCACCGTCAGCTTGCACGGGGCTGGGACTGCACCCAACATGTTTGCAATGCGTAAATTGGGAGATACCGGCCAAGAAGCTGCACAGGGACTGCCTGTATGCGGCTAACCTCAGTGAGAAGTCTTTGACATAGATCAGGATTGGTTTCCCTCCATGGGTTACATACCTCAAGTACTAACACATCTTGCCCAACACCAGTACTTTGCAGGCTACGCTTCAATTTCACGTTTTTCTTTCACTCCGGACTTAGCCTCATTCATCTCAAAAATGCAGCAAACGGCTTACGAGGGGCAGCACGAAAATAATCCTGTGAAGGACCCAAAGCAGGTCACCCTGGGCATGCAGTTTCTCACCCACTGCGCAGCTCCCGGGGGCTGCCCGTAGCACTGCACATGCATCTCCACAGTGCTTTCCACCAGGAGATCAGGTGTGGAGGGTCCTCAGACCCAGCCGCAGCACCCTGTCTGCCTGTTGGGGACACAGGAGATGGCCACCACAGTCCACGTACACAACCTACACCCTACACGCAGGCAGAGGCAGCGACGCCAGCTTTGACAGCGCCCAAACCGGGACCACGTGAGTATTGGGAGAAACCTACGGATGACTTGAAGCACATGGCACATGTGTTTGCAGCAGGTCCTGAGGCACTGCTGCAGCAGCTCGAGACCATCTACACGTAGACACGACCTGCCTCTGCTCCACCACCACCTCCATGCGGCCGAAGCCTCGTTGCTAGCAGAACAGTTGTGAACAGTCAACACACGCTCACTAACGCCATCTTGCTGCTTGCCCACCACCTCCACCTTGGTGTCCATGCTAGGGGACACAACCTCCTGGCTCATACGCACCACCTGCACACGCGTAGCTGAGCTCAGCTTGCTTTACACACTTTGGTGGGGGTCTCCCTGCAGGAAGAGGCTTCACTCAAACACCGCCTGCGTTTTTTGGTTGCTCTGTACAAATTAATTTTTAATAAACCCGTTCTCAAATGTTTTCTTTTGCAGGAAGACATTACACTGCTGTAATAGTCTCTGTGAACAACAGCCTGTAACGAAAGCTCGGCCAGCAAGCTGGTGATGCCCACGCTACGGCTCATATGTTTATTCCTAAAGCACTCTCTGCTTGTCCACCGGTACGTTCAAAACATAATAAACTTGCAACAGCTTTCAATCAGCCTAGCCTGCATGGATGGTCAAACGGCAATCTTTCAAAACTTAAAATGCTCTAACAGAAACTTACAGGCAGCCAAGCAAGAGCTTTTTAAGAGCATGTCAGAGGTGAAGTTACGCACTCAGGGTAAGAGGTACGTGCTGCAGCGGGACTGCCACTTGTGTGGCCGTCACTTTAGTTCCCTTCACAGCTTTATCATTTCTAACAGGTCTCTCCCTGTGTAGTCCTGGGTATGCTTGTATTGGTTTTCGGAGCTGGAAATCTATGATAATATGAGGGAAGACCATGCAAAGTGTGGCAAAATTTGTAAGTTCATGACAAGATTTTCAAAAGCCCTCTGGGATGTCCTTCCTCTGTTTCTATCAAATTGTAAGTACAAAATTATTAGTAAAAATTATTTCAGCATCCATGTGAGCAGAGTTAAGTGAATTCTGAACATTTCTGAAAATCTTCCTTTGGTCCTTTCCTAAAAGTCGTGAAATCTTAATGCTAGACAAGAGGTGGTCAGGTTATTACGTTCTCTTGCTATTAAGTTGCTGTTAGTGTTTTCCACTTATTATCTCACTCCTGAAAGCAATGACTCCTCTTTTCCTTCTAGGAAAAAAATAATAACAACACATTTTTCACTTTGTAGGGCTGATTCATGTATGTCCAGCTGCCTCCCCCAGACAGACTGCCAGAGCCAGTGGCTGCCCGCCACCAGAGAGAAGAGCCTCCACTAGAAGCCCCAACAGCAGAAGATGAGATGCATATTTTTTTGGATAGGCCGCTGATGATACAACCCCTGAGCACCTTTAATTTACTGGCTCATATGTCTTAGCACACCCAAGCCACAGAGGACACTGGCTTGGTCATTTTACAGTGTGTGAAGCTGTCTCCTGGTCAAGTCGTGACGCTTCATAAGTTTTGCTCGGGAAATCCTCCCTTCAGTCCCAATACTAACCAATCTCCAGATATACTTTTTTTTTCCTGAAGCACTAAATTGCTTGAATTCCCCGGAGAATGAAAGGCAGAACTGTATTCAAGGACATACTAACGCGCTGTGGTATTACATTTAGCTGATGCTGAGATGCTCCCAGTCAGACTTTCCAAACTCAGACTTCCATAATCTCATTTCATTTCCAGTCATTTAACAGGGCTGACACTCTGGAGCACTCAACAGGGCAAATCAAAGGTAATAAAGAAAAAATGCTGCTCCACTGCCGAAATTACCTCTCTTAAAGCCAGATCCGTTTTTGTTCGTCTGATTCTTTCTTTGCTCCACACAAGGAGCAGGGCATCCCGCATCCCATTAAAGGTTTACTGCAGCTTGCCAAAAATGTGCTCCTCCAAACAGCCACATTCTCTGAATTCTGGGCAGCAAAGAAACACCGCCTCATCCGCAGCCTTATCTTGAGCTGAGCCAAAGCACGTGTCAGACTCTGCCATCTCTGGGCAGGCTTGACAGCATCAGCCAAGCGCGCGTAATACACTGCGGTGAAAAATGCCCGCTCTCCTCCACAATAACAAGACTGACAGATGAGATTAGGCTTAGTACAAAGAGATTATTAAACGGCTTTTTGACATAGAAGTGAGTCGTGTATGGGCTCTCCTTTTTAGGCGAAAGAAATCACACATTTTACAATGAACGAGGCAACTTCAAGAAATAAAGTTTTGAATAAATCCTAGTCTGCAAAGTTAGTCTCTGCACAATGCCACAATATGCCTGTTTATTCACTTGGATTAAAGTATTAGACTTTACAGTATCAGTCACTATTCAAGGAACAATATGTGCTAATAAGCACATAAGGTAATAAGCATCACCTGCAAAAGCCATAAATAACATTTAAAATTACCTTGACTACTCAACTAACCGAAACACTGTACAACACAAGCGTACTGGATGAAATTCTGGGTTCACTGAAGTCAACAGTACATGACTAGGATTTCACATATTGTTCTTATTTAAGTATGGTTGTTTTGCAATGCTTATTCCAAGTAAACTTGGATTGTAAATATGCAGCAGTGCCAAAAAGAGTTGAGCTCCATTGCTATCCAGATACTTACAAATACGTCATACCGGGTGCAATCTGGTACGTTATACAACCTATTAGTTAGTTCCACAACATCTTTCATACATTACTCAGTCCGGCTCTCTTTTCCAAATTTCTGGTTTTCTAGTTGCTAGTTTTTAATTACCACATTAGGAAATACTATACACGGGTCAAGATCGTTGGCAGGATTCCTGGTGCTTGGCAATGCCTTGAATCCTGTAACACCATTAAGTGTGTCTCTATTGAAATCTCCGACAGCAGAAAAATTCAGTGTTAATAGCAGCCCCGAAACTTTACCTCTTCCTGCTGGGGCTGGCACAACTCTTCACAAAATGTGATGGCTATCATGGACGGAGCCAACACTGTCTCATAAAGAGGAATAAACAGCTGTGTCACTCGATGCAGTGTGCTGTGCCCCACCGACCTCTATTCTTTCATCCACCTGCACATCCTCCAGCTGCCTTGCACCACGTTACCGACAGCTGCACTGCCTGGTGCAAGCATGGTTTGCACCAGGCTGCTGTACCTCCTACGTTACCGATGGGGAGAGGTGTGTCTGCAACTAGGGGGTCCACGGTCCACCGCGTGCTGCAAGGAATGTGCAGATAAAGGAGGACACTGGTCTCTTGAGGGTCCGCAGCAGTAGCGTAACAATATGGAAGAGAAGCAATGGGACAGGAGGTGGTATCGTAGGGACATCACGGGACTTGGGGCTGCTGTAGTTACATCTGGCAGCTCTGGAGTGAGCTGTGTGGTACAAGCATGTATGTGGATGTGTACAGTATGGACCTGCCTCCAGAGCATCACTCAAACTTGTCCTAAAAGCAGCTTTTGCCTTGCAGCGTCTCGAGGGCTCCAAAGCACCTGGAAGAAACTGCTGAATTATATTAGAACAACTGGCTGTCGTACATCTAGGGGCATCGAGGAGCTATTGTTCTTGTACAGAGCTGTCCTTCCAAAACGTCTTCCTGCCTGTTTCCTGCTGGTTACATGCATGGATTTTTACATATATATATGTACACACACACTCAATAATAATGATAATTTTTGACCTTCAAAGTACAAATGTCTGAAATAAAACCATTCACATGTAACGATAGAGGCTTACCTACATCCCTGTCCCTGATACAGTAGTCTGGAGAGCTTTCAAAGTATACCAGGTCATTCTTAGTTGGCTTCTTAAATCTCTTATTAGCCACAGTGAAACCCGTGCCATCTTGATTCATGACCACCTGAATCGCTCCATTGTATTTCTTCCACAGATAATCTCCTGTTTTCCTAAAGTCTGCCATGGCCAGCCAACAGGTCCTTAGAGTGCATGATCCACTCACACCGTGACATTTGCACTCCTGTTTCAAAAACCGCTTCACGGCCTGTTTAGAAACGCAGTAAAATATACACAGGTAAAACAAACTGTAATTTACGCTTCTCGGCCCTTTTCCATTCACCCTGTAATGCCAGGCTCGCAATGGGTCTCCAAATCACGGTCTGTAGTGACACCCACTGGTAGCATCAAGTCATCCCCACATGGTTGGTCTGCTCTGGTTGCTTGGCTCAACCGCACACACATTCCTCCGGCTGGTGGGCTTACCTTCCCTCTCCTGCCAGTCATCCCGAGGATCGAGATGGTCCACAGCGCTAGGACACAGACTGGATAGGAGGAAACGATCTGGGAAATGGACAGAATCACTCAGCCCCTTGGTAGGCAAAGGTACCCCCTATCCCCATCGTTCCAGCTGAAGCATTGCCATGCTGACCCTCTTAGCTTGCCTTCATGAAGCTGCCCTTTGCCCTGAATAGCATTTCAAATATTTTCTAGAAATTCATAGGCATTTCATATTTAAATGATTTTGCAGAGACTGCAAAAGCAGTCTCTGGGCGTCGTACCTGGGCTAGGCATCTGCTCTACGTAAAATTTTAAAATACGGTATTTTTAAAATGCTTATAAACCTTTTAACAAACAATTTAGGGTAAGACCTTCATTAGCTTGCACTGGAGAGATCACCTTCATCATCAATTTAATGTTTGGTTAGCATTAAAGCCAATTCAGCTTCATCTCAGACATTTAAGCTATCTGTATGATGTTGGAGAACAGAAGGGTTCATATACGATAAATAATTCGTTCCTAATTCTGAAGATATGGGTATTTGATGTATAAATATTATGCCTTAAGGGCTCATGAAATATGAACATTTTAGAGTTTGCACATGAGAAACAGCATCATGGGAGGAAGGTAAGAGAGAGGAAAGCTCCATGATTAAGAATGGGACTGATGCACAGCGGGGTGGCATTTTTCAGTCAAGCTCTTAGTCATAAAGTGAGAATGTGTTATAGAAACAAAGTACTTCTAATTTTCTTTCTTTCCAACTTGTAAACGATTTGACTACTTCAAAGAAGTCACTGACATTCCCACAGCCCCACTTCATTGCCAATAGTACTATCACAAAACTGGGATCCTGCTCAGAAAAGGATTTAAGCGGATGCTTGGTTTTAATTATCTGAGTAGGAATCAGTTAAACCACTTGTATCTTTAAAACAGCTTGCTGGACTGAGGCCTGGAATAGCAGAGGGAGCACACAGGGATGCAGGACTTTTTTGTCAGTGATGTTCCTATACTGATACACTGCATATTATTTTGTATGATTCATATGGGATTATTATAAATATTTATACAAGGTATTTTTGAACTAGTAAAAACTGAATAGTCTAGTTTTAAAAGAAACCTATCAACACCCCTTTTGGGGGTGAGAAAAAGCCGAGGGCACAGCTGGTCTTACCCACATCTGAATGCCAGGCTTGTGAGCAGACTGAGGTAGTGAGGTCCCTGCATGGTGGATACAAAACAGCATTCCTTTCTAGAAAGCAGGTCCTAAAGCATATGAGAATGTGTTGATTATTTTTAATCAAATACATTTATTAAAGTCTCCTTATCTTTTTCCTAAAAAAACCCTCAAACTACCTGCTTACCAATACTGTCTTATTATTTGGCATATACATACTTTTTAAACTTACTAAGATACTCAACTATTTCAGAAAGTATTTCCCAGCATGGACCTAATTCACCTGCATAAAGTCTTTGCTTGTGCTGTAGACTGCAGTCTCTTTGACAGTAACATAAATACAGCCATAGTATTGCATACGCATATCACTGAGCTGAATAGCCTCATCTGTCTCTGTTATGTATTAATTACACCTGCTGGTAATAAACAGGAAAGATGTTGAAGGAGAAATATTTATCAGGAAAATCATCTACTTGCAGTACAATTCATTAAAATTGGATCTTTTCTTCTAATAGGGGCTAGTTAGTATAGAACAATGTTACAGTTTATAAAGGGAACTTTTTAATACAAAAAGATCAGAATATGAACAATTTATTCCTACTGAATGTACATTAAGGAAAACGAAAGACAAGAAACAAGAAGTCTCTAAGATTCATTTTACATGTGCTTGATCTAGCACTATACAATATTTTTCTGTATTATTTCAGACGTTTTGGATGCAACAAATTTTGAATATGTTTTGAATAATGAAACAGCGTATTCCAGTCTCATGCACTATTCTTACTATTTATAACTACCACCGCAAAATGTTAGTGTCTGTATTCCTCAGCCCTTGCACCAGCAGTGGGCAATACATTCGGCAACTACTCCTTCAACTCACCTACAATAAAGAAGTAAAGACTCTTCTCGTTGAAATTCAAAAATGGTATGTATTTTCGTACAATGTTTAAAGAAGGGTTTTGTTTAGAGCAGGTCATGCCCCAAGCCCAACGCCTTTTGGAGGGACATGCATTTTGGATTTATTTTCTTAAAAAGTGAAGTAATTGTATTTTATCTCTGCTCACTTTGTGTTTAGGTTTATCATAAACATACAGGAATGGACAGTATGGTTTTTTTCTCCAATGCTATTTTGAATTTGCTCTTTAATAGTCAAGCCTGTTCTTCAGTGTGGTCTTCAGCCTCCCTTAGGAATTTCTATTCTTTATTAATCGAAAGTAAAACTCCTCCATATGTAAGGATTAGGCTCAAAACAAAACCTCCATCCAAACCGATCCTGCAGCGACTTGGGCTTAACTTTCCACAGAAGGAGCCGCTGAACTGACTGAGATGGGAGCACTGTTCAGCAGTTGCACCCGGTCTGTTCGGAGATATCTGCCACACTGAACCTCCAAGAGAGACAGAAATAGCATCTCAGGCTCCCGCCCATCCCGTACTTCTTCCTAACTGCTGGGACCCGTCAGCAAGGGCCAACCGTCACCTGCCCCAGGCCTGCGGGAGCTCACTGAGAGCATCTCCAGGCATCTGTTGGGTGGACACCCACCTTCCTTCCAGCTCTGTTGTTGTGAAGGTTCATCAGCGCCCTCGCATCTTTTCCTTTCCGTTCTTTGGCATCCACAAAGGCTCTGGCAAATTTAACGCCGTAGTCGATGTTATCGCTGCAGCCACCCCAGTCAAAATGGCCCTTGCTGTCCTTGGCAGAGCCTTTCTTCTCGGGATCGCAGGAGCAGGATTTCAGCTCCCCTTGGCTACATGCCCTGGTGATGGCAAAAACAACTCCAGCGGAGGAGATGGCATGTACAAAAGCAGATTCCCGACTACCTGAAACAAAAAAAGTCCTTTAAAAATCGTTGGGGTAGTTAGTTTGAGTGGCTATCCTAACTCCAGCCAGTTAGCCTGGACTTTTTTGCTGAGCAAAAGATAAAACTGGGCTGAAATCACACAAATACACATTCCCTGGAGCCAGAATTAGTCATGGCTTAAACTTGGACCCCTCCCTGGTAAACGCTCATCAATATAGTGTTAGAGTTGGAAAACATTAAACGTTTGCTTCTGATATTGATTAATATACTTTCACGGATCAGTTGTTTTGTACAGATACGTGTACAGACAGCTGGTATTTCTAACACATTTCATCGATTTAGAGAAATAGATGAAGTGCTATTTCAGAGATAGGTTTAAGAAATTATTAAATAGGGACACTGGAACAACATGTACGTTGCAAAATACTGCAAATAACTCTTGAAACTAGCTTTTCCTCTTCCGAAGCACTTGGAATAAACTTTCCTGCTTAAAAGGCAGTAGGGAGAAATCTTGGGTGTTATTTTCTGAAAATAAATTAAATTCAGGTTTTCTGCCTAGAACCAAGCCCGGTAACCATAATTCACACAAACAAGTTCCATTAAATCAATGGCACTGCTTGTGTCATGCTTGAGGCAGGATTTGGCCTGGCAGCTGTGACTTCCACACGCCAGCTGCTCGGGCAGTTTTCCCTACTCTGAATGAAGATACTTTATTATACCAAAGGTTATCTGCATTTCTAGGCTATGCCTACTCTTAGGCTACTGGGTACATACTTCAACGCAGTAATTGCTTAAGTTTATTTTAAGATGTAGTAATTTACAATACAGAGCTATGTTATTTTGGCACAACATTATTTATGGCAATGGGATATTTTCATACTTTAAAA
>NW_009226942.1:0-1378 GCF_000690835.1 Fulmarus glacialis | reverse complement strand
AGTATCTAAGGCCACTAGCCGTGAGAGAGACCCGTTCAGAGGACTTGTAAGCCTTATGTAATGTTAGCACAGTAAACTACGACCCCAAAGAGGGAATGTTATCTGTGATTTTATTGTAGGGGCAGCATTACACCATATAACTTATTATTTACTATTATTTATAAATACTATTATTTAGTATTTATATCCCAGGAGCATCTAGATGTTTCAAATAGGTTTCTGTGTGCTGTGCAGACCTTTGGCAAATGGCAACTAAAAGCTTGCAAAAGGACGGGGCAAACCCCGCCTTCTCTATACTGCCTTCAAAGTCAGGCAGGAGATACTGTGGCTTGCTACAAATCACGCTCTTTTGAAGATTTCATTTCTGAGAAAACATATTCAGAAACATCAACACTTTTACAAATTAAATTTTACAAATTAAAAAGAAACACTTGATGTTGTTGGAAGATAAATGTTTCATTTGAGTTTATTAAAATAATCAAAACCATTTCATTTCAAATTAGAGCACTATCAAGCTACATTTCCCATCGCAATCACTGCCTGATCAGGCTCAGCGTAGAGCTCAGAAGCCTGACGCCTTAATTATCTCCCATGAGCCAACAGTGAAAACTTCACTTTTGGAAAAACTGCATTTTTACTTTTTTTATGAAATAGCCTCATCAGAATTAAGCCATGTTCTGCCAGACGTGTTTTCCTGAATGTCAGACAAACCTCATCGAAAACTTCAGCTGATGGGTGACGTTACTGGTTACTCACAAATAATTGCTAAGGGAACATGAAGCTGGTTATGGGAACCAACTGTTTACCAGCAGCGGAGCCTGGCACCAAATGATGCTCCGTGGACGAAATCCCACTGCTTAGAACAGCGTGCCCAGTCTCCTATCCTCCTCTCCATCCCCACCGCCGGGGCAATGGCCCCAGGGTACTTTCCTCCTCCTCTCCCTGCAGGTGCCACGCTGCTCACAGCCTGGACAGGCTGTCTCCAGCGGTGCCGGGGACATCCCAGGGACACAAGTGCCAGGGCAGGGCCAGCCCCACCAGCTGCGTGCCATGGCTGTGTGCCCAGGTGTGGTGTTTCGTGAAAAGAGCTGCACGTTTATCACTTGGATAGGGACATCCTGGCACAGATCTCATCCTGGTAACAGATCTCAGCCCTTTCTTTGAGTCAATAGGACCATATAAGCTGTCTGAAGATTCGCTAGATGCCTTAGTCTGACATTTAGATGGCAACAACACCCTGCTTAACCATCTTCCCTCAGGGTGGGAAGCACATTGTAGTCCTCAGCTGCTCAGGGACTGCACAAGCCTGGCTCACCCCTATCAGATGTGTCCCCACTTATCTCTCCCCCAGAGCCCGATCTGAGGGACCGGCTGTCGC
>NW_009226941.1:996-1520 GCF_000690835.1 Fulmarus glacialis | reverse complement strand
ACACCAGGCTGGGTGCCAGCCCTGTGGGGCGAGATCCCCTTGGCTCACCCTGTGTCCCCACTTGCTCCCCAGTGCCTGGGTACCCAGGACCACATCCCTGACTGCCCGCAGGGTGGGGGCACAGCCAGGCATGGCACCCGCTGGAAACTGTCCCCCCGCCAATGCTGCCTTTTGGTGCCTGATGCTTTGGGGTTGGGAGGGCTGGGGGTGCTGGAGGCTGGTGCTCGGCAGGGTCGATACCAGAAAGCCTGGGAAGGGGGTCACCTCTCTGAGGTTTGCTTCTTTCCACATTTCCATCATCTGATTTTCTGCTCCAGCAGAAGGCCAGCCAGGCAGGAGCCCTGGCCCCCTGGGGGACCCCAAAATCCTGCTGCCCTAGCGCCCTGCCCACGGGTGCTCAAGAGCCCCTCCTGCTCCATTTTCAGTTGATCCAGAAGACAAAATGAGACGGAAATCGGAAGCCACAGGAATCTGAACAGCACTGCGTGGCCGTCAAACTTCCAGCCAGCACGGGCTGCGCTGGG
>NW_009226941.1:446-765 GCF_000690835.1 Fulmarus glacialis | reverse complement strand
ACGGCAGGCACCCAGCAGCTTGCAGGGTGGCAAGGGTGGGGTTGGGCGACTTTGGGGCTGCAGTGAGGGAAACCGGGGAAAACCTGTGAGAAAATGAGTCGTTTATATCAGGGGTTGATGGCACCGAGCCAAGGGGCATGGAGGAAGGCACGGATAGAGCAGTCGTGTCTCAACCCTGGTCCTGTCACCCAACCCGACATCTGCCACTGATCCCAGATGGGTGCTTCCCCGTGGGGTGTCTGGGCATTGTCTGTGCCCAGGGTGCAGGGTGTGTGCACTGCAGAGTGCCCATGGAGCAGGGTGCACGCACAGTGCAGGG
>NW_009226941.1:0-314 GCF_000690835.1 Fulmarus glacialis | reverse complement strand
CAGGGTGCCCACAGTGCAGGGTGCTCTCCATGCAGGGTGCCCACGGTGCAGGGTGTGTGCATGGTGCAGGGTGCCCACAGTGTGGCATGTGTGTGGCACAGGATCCAGCACTGCAGGGTGCTGGTAGTGCGGGTGCATGGTGTGTGCGTGGTGCAGGGTGCGCAGGGGCTTGGCAGTGCCAAGGGCACATGGAGCAGGCTGCTGGTGCCGCAGGGTGCCCACGGGACCGGCTTTGCTCTGGGCTCTCTGCAAGGCTCCGGATGCCACCACCTCGCTGGCTTCCTGCTGCAGCAGGGCCGGGGTGCCGGGCACGG
>NW_009226940.1:1739-2119 GCF_000690835.1 Fulmarus glacialis | reverse complement strand
GGGGAGAGCCCCAGCTCTGCCCGGCGCCCGCCGCGTCCCGGCAGAGCCTGCTGCTTGGGTGCGTGAATTCAGAAACCCTGCCCTGCGATAATGTGCACGGATAACGCTGTCGTGTGAAAAGCAGCACAGGACGCCTGGCAGCGCCCCGACGGGCAGGGGAGGCCGGCGCGCTCCGCGTCACATCTTTCTAACGCTGAGATGCGCCATTAGAGGAGCGCAGTGGGTCAGGACATAGAAGTCGTTTATCTCCCCGGGGCTACCCCAGCGTTCCTCCCCCTGCCTCCGTAGCAGTGCCTTCTCTCTCCCTGCCTCCTCCGGTCAGCCCCGTTCCTGCCCTTGTGTTCAGTGGCTCGGGAATCTTTTACCATGAGAGTTAAAAA
>NW_009226940.1:0-1708 GCF_000690835.1 Fulmarus glacialis | reverse complement strand
AGTAATTTAAAAAAATGAAATAGAACCTGTGTAGAAGTGAAGTAGAACCTATGCAGTGTAAATTTCCGTAATCTTTTTCGTCATAAAACCTAGGAACACCCGTGAAGTTTGTGGGCTTGGACTTCATCCCCCCCAAACAAGCGGAGCTGTATAAATACATGATTTAAAAATACACTGTTTAGTGGATGTCTGTAGCATGAATTCCCTTAAATAGTTAATGCATTTTAATGTACTGGATATTAAAGAGCAATTAACACTTAAAGATTAAATGTGTTCCTCACCGCAGTTGCTACGGATTAGGGACTTGCACGTGATGATAGCGGCATCTGATCTCATGTGTTTAAGCTGCGCCTCAGCTTAAACAATCCTCACGCAATTTAACAGCGTGTTAAAGGGATTTTACCAACCTAGTTAAATCACCTTCCAACAGAACGAGAGCCTGGCTTTACGGGCGGGTGCCCTGTCTGGGCTGTGCCCTGCCGGGAGCAGAGGGTCTGGCAGCGGCTGAGCGCAGCACGGGAGGACGTCGCTCCTGAAACACACCATGGAACCAGCTGCCCCCCAAAACACCTCTGCGTGAGTCATTAGAAAACATTTCCTGGGGTTGTCCATGTGATGGTGTGTTTTGTTAATAGTTGTTGTTTGGGCTTTTAACATAGAAAAAGCCTGTTTTGTAAATCTTCTCCTAATGTCCAGGTATAAAGGTGAAACACGGTTGTTGTCTAAAGTGCCAAAGTATTAAACTTGGAGCATCCTGCTCCCTAAAAACCAGTTTTTGGTGCTTCATCCTGTAGGAATTAGAAGTTAAGTACCTCCGCCTGCTAAACAAGCGTAGGCAAGTCCCTCCGTCTGCAAAACAAACATAGGCATAGTGCAGCAAATACATTGTGCTGAGCAGTCTGCTTATTTTTGCTTTGAAACCCACGTGTTATTTCCTGGGAACAGATACTTGAGAGATGCTGTCTGTAATGCTCGGCTCTTTGAAAGAGCCAAGCCAGCAGCAAGAGCTTAAAATCCTTCAGACAAGGGGACCCTGGGGGCTGCTGCCGAGGGAGGAGCGTGAGGGTCCTTCCCCACGGACGCTGCCCCTCCAGCCAGCCCGCGGTGCAGAGGTTGGACAGCGCTTGCAAAGGGAGCCTGGTACTCCTGCGACTTCTCCGTTCCCCGCGGGCAGGGCTGTACCTGCAGCCCAGCACCGGTCCTGCCTCTCCCTGCCAGCTTTTGCCTTCACACCCCACCTCGGGCTTCGGTGATGCCACTATAAATGCACAGGGCTGGAGAAACTGCATTTCATTAAACGGCAGCTCTTGCAGCGACCTCAGCGACGAAGGCGTGCAGACGAAGACGCCTCCTCCCGGTCCCCGGCAGCGGGGCTGTGCCCGCTCTGCCAGCACACCGGCTGGGGGTTGGCTGGTACATGCCACGGTGGGCAGGGGTATGAAATGGGCTGAGTAATTTTTGTAAAACTAGTCTGTTGACTCATGCAGCGTTGCTGTAGGATGAGACGGTGAACCTTTGTGCCTTGGCACCGGCCTTCCAACAGCACGACAGCAGTAGAGGGAGACACTGGTAAAGAAAGAACAAGAAATCCTGTCCATAATTCCTGCTAGTGTTGACTGCAGCACCCCTTTGCAGTGGTTTCCAGGCTGCTTTTACCTGCAGGTTGCCCCTCCAGCACACCCTGGAAGCACGGGCCACTCAGGGGACA
>NW_009226939.1:0-786 GCF_000690835.1 Fulmarus glacialis | reverse complement strand
AAATACTGCAGGAGATGCCTGGGAGGAGTTTCAGGTGATCCCGGTCGAGTGACCTCGTACTAAGAGACAAAAATCATCTTGCTTCCTTGGCTTGGAGGAGTGTGGGGCTGTTTCCCACGATGTCATGTCCCTGTAAGTGGGGTCGAAAAACTCCGGGAGATGCCTGGGAGGACTCTTGGGTGGATCCCGGAGGAGGGAGCTTCTCCTAAAGGAGAAAAATCCTCTTGGGTAGCTTCCTTGGAGGAATCTGGGGCTGCTTCCTGGGATCTATGGTCCCTATAATAGGAGGTCAAAAGACTCTGGGAGATGCCTGGGAGGAGTCTCGGGTGGATCCCAGAGGAGTGACCATCTACCAAGAGTGAAAAATCACCTTGAGTAGCTTCCTTCGAGTAGTCTGGGACAGCTACCCAGGATGTCCGGTCCCTGTAAGTGGGGGTCGAAATACTGCAGGAGATGCCTGGGAGGAGTCTTGGGTTGATCCTGGAGGAAGGACCTTCTACAAAAAGGGAAAAATCATCTTGGGTAGCTGCTTGGAGGAGTGTGGGGCTGTTACCCAAGATGTCAGGTCCCTGTAAGTGGGGGACGAAATAATGTGAGAGATGCCTGGGAGGAGTCTTGGGTAGATCCTGGTGGAAGGACCTTCTACAAAAAGAGAAAAATCATCTTGAGTAGCTTCATGGAGGAGTCCGGGGCTGCAACCCAGGATTTCAGGTCCCTGTACGTGGGGGTCAAAATACTGCGAGAAAAGCCTGGGAGGAGTCTCGGGAGGATCCCAGAGGCGGGACC
>NW_009226938.1:3032-3233 GCF_000690835.1 Fulmarus glacialis | reverse complement strand
GACGGACGGACGGATGGATGGATGGATGGACGGAGGGACTCGTCAGCCGCCGGCTCACATCCCCTCGTCCCGCCGAGCTCGCCCTGCGCGCATCCTGTGCTCCCGGGTCTCCTATTTATCACCGGAGGCTACGGCTTCCTGTAGCGTGGTCTGGCTGGCCGGGGGTTGTTGGCGGGCCCGGCGCCTGGCCCGCCGTCTTTC
>NW_009226938.1:0-3019 GCF_000690835.1 Fulmarus glacialis | reverse complement strand
CGGCCTCCTCGCTCCCATCCTAAAGCTTTGGCTGCGAAGGGGCTCGCCGTGCTTCGGCTGGTGCCGCTTTTCTGCAGGAGAAACTAGCCGGGTTCCTGCTTTTTTTTGTTGTTTTCGTGGGCTCGATCTACTCACTCACTCAGCAGATGATTTTTCTAATCCCTATTAGGGCCTGATAGTTTTCAAGCGTGTATTGCTAAAAGGGGAAAAAAAAACAAAAATAAAAAGCCGTGGGATCCCTTGCTATCGGCCTCTAAAAGAAACTGAATATTTGGCGCGGCGTCTCATGCACACGCTACATTTCCAGTGCATTTTTCCCCTTCTTCATGCGCTTTAAATAGAAGGACAAGCCCTGAAATAGGAGTTAGGTCGTGGGAAGGTCCAGGCTGCCAGGACAGAGCCAAGCTCGGCCGGTCCCCGATGCCGTCCGGAGCGAACCCTCCATGCCGAGGGAAGCGCTGGCCGGTGGCTGCCCCGGCATCACAGGGGTGAGGGTTAATGCTGTGATGCTCTGCGTTAATAACTCGCTAATCACTTGACCCCGACCCGGTGTAGTGCAGAGAATCGGCTGGGCTCGGCTGGTGTCGGTGCCTCTGCAGAAGGCCATTAGAGAAATGTTTAAACTCTAATGTTTAAACAGACATTAATGTTGCAAAAGCCCCTGAAAGGGCTTGAGGCAACTTCTCCACAACAGTGTTTTAGGATCCAAAAGCATTTTAGCAGCGTGATTGAAATCGAAATATTTTGAAATATTTAACTTAAATACTTACTGGTGCAGAATTTGCTGTGCTTATCCTTTTTCAGACCAGGAGATGCTAAGCAACACGGTGACTTCTTTTCTGCCCCAGCGCTGCAGCGGGTGTGCTCAGCTTTGGGGTGCCGCAGCCGCGCACGTAACCGGCCGTGCATGCACGCAAACCAGCATTTTGCACATCTGAGCACCCCCGCGCACGTCCTGGTTTGGACCCATTGTTTTTTATTTTACTGTAAAGCTCTCCTCTGGCGGATTCCTGCCCGCAGAGCAGCGTCTGCAGAGAGGTCAGGACGGTGACAGTGTTACAGAGGGTGAAGATTAATGGACTGCCCCGAAGAAGGGAGGACTGCAGGAGAGGCTCTCCAGATGCGGTGCTCCTTGCGCTTTCTGCTTGCTGGGACAGCAAACAAGCAAAAAACTAATGAGTTTAAAAAAAGCTAATCCCGGTTCCCTCGCTGACGGTCCACCCGCCCTTCTGCACCCTGGGATCTTCTCCTGGAGCTTCCCTCTCGCAGTAGCTAAGTCAGACTTTAGCCCCGTGACCTGCGAGTCTGTCTTACCTTTTCGTGCTTAGCAGGCATCCGTCATAACCATGAATTCAATGTTCATTCCGGTAATCTTCCTATTTGTTGATTTATCTGGGTTTTGTGTGCTGAGTTAGCTCAGTAGCAAGCGACAGCCAGCCACCCGAGGAACCGAAACAAGAAACCCCCTTGTTCCCTTCCCTCCTTTATACCCTAAATATGAAAGTCTCCCAAGATCCCAATAGTGAAGACTACAGATTTCTATTGTCCTTCCCCAGACCTGCTTATGTACAGCGTTCCTGGAAGACCCCCGGTCGCTGGGATGTCCTCTGGTCAGCCGCAGGGACTGGTTTTGGGTCTTGGCACATCTGAAGGTTGCAAGGACCTTTGATGCAAAGGAGGAGGGGGCAGGAGCTGGAGCCCCTTCACCTAAAAAAAGTGGGAAGCATCATTGGGGTGACACGGAGGCTTCACTCCTATCTGAGCTGAGAATAAGATGCAGAGATCCCCAGCTATCGCTCCGAAACCGAGGAGCATTTTGGGTCAGCAGCCAGACCGAAAAACTGCGTTGGGAGGAAAAAAAGACTTTGATGCCATCTCGAATTGGTTTTATTCAGAATTTCCTACTGGAAAAAACGGGGAGCACTTTCTTTCGACTTGTACAAAATAAGAGAGCTCAACACAAAAGCATTTCCTTTCTGCTAAACCAGTACGTGTCCTTGCTTTTATAAAAACACTGCTAGTGTTTTCTCTTTCCAGCTGAAATGGTCAGACGAGCTGAGTGCTCAACCGACAATTTATTTCAGCAACCCAAACGAGCAGTTTTTGTCCAACCAAGTTCCACAGACAAAACCCGGCCATTTCTAACTATAGCTCCTCCGGACATTTCCAAGCTGGGGTTATGGACAAAACCAAAAATACTTAAAAATAATTTCTAGGTGCATATCTAAGAGGTCATTCCAGCAGAGTAATTAATGAATTCCTGGTGATAGTCTTCATTAGGATGTGTGTGAGGCCTAACCAGGTAGAAGTCAGGGCTCCTGTCCCAGGGAACAGAACTTCTTTTTCAAGACCGCGGTGTCAGATCCTTTCCTTTGATTTGCAAGAATATAGCTAATAACTTTTTCCAGTGGCTTTTTTTTTTTTTTTCCCCCAATAAGTGTTTGAATGTCCCTGCTAGAGCTGTTTACGGGCTGGTTACAATTTCATGGACAGGAAAACTCCCCCACCACCACTTTTTAGCAAGATCTTCGTCTGCGAAGCTTATGCTAATATTTTTGCCCACAGTTTTGGCAAGAGAGTAGTTTTTGGTAACTTAAAAACACATCGTGCTTCTATTGTTTTTTATTAAATATGCCATGCTTTTTAAATTTTCTTCTCAGTTGGGCTGATGTTCCCATTTGAAAACCAATCAAAGTCCTAGTTCCCAAGTTAAAAGCGGTTTTGTTCCTCAACCCCCACGGCCGAACACGTCTATAAACCCCTGTTTCAGATAATAATCAAAACCAAATTATCTTCTGGAGAGCAGAAATCCTGCCGAATGGCATACCGCGCTTAAAAAAAAAAAAAAAAACAACAGAAAATCAAATTTAAAAAATTACAAAATCAGCTTGCCGAAAGAACTGGTTAAAAAATGTGTCTCCAAGGCCAAAGAAGGAAACATGTACCGTCTGCTTGCCGTCAGCAACGGCTGTTTGTGCAAACCCCCACGGCTGGGACAAGGGACAATGGGGCCGGGGGG
>NW_009226937.1:0-3995 GCF_000690835.1 Fulmarus glacialis | reverse complement strand
GGCTGGCGGCCGAGCTGCGGAGCGTGTGAGCTGCCACCCCGCCCGCTCCCTCCGGCGGGCCTGGGGCAGAGACTTCATCTGGCGGGGCGACGCCAGGACGGCGGAGCCTGATCTTCGGAGGAGATTCCCAGTAGAATATTACGAATCGGGAAGAAGTACTCAGGCAGACGGGGAACTTGTGGAAAGTAAAAGAACTAGGCATGATGCTTTTTTGGCACTAGACCGTCTAAATCTCAGACCGTCCTATGCTGCGTTGAGATATTGCGCTCTCCTCTACTGACAGCCGCGTTACATTTTTGTCATGCGGCAAATGTAACTGTGGTTTATTATTAGCTTTAATTGAATCTCTCCGTTTAAATCTTATCACTGCCCACCCACATCAAGTGGAACGGACGTAAATACAAACATAATGTAGACTACCTTGTGCTGAAGAGCACAGCAACAGCAAATTAATAATCTTTTTTCCAAGGCATTTCATCTCAAATCCAGGAGAGACTTGTTTACTGATGTGATTCATAGCTGAAGAATAAAATGTTGTCTGGCAAGGTTGATATTTCACATTTTAATATGGATTTTCACCCGAGGATCTCAAAATATTTACAAACCTTAAAGCCTGATCTATAAACAATTTTTTGCAGCGAATATCCTTTTTTTAATTAAGAACATGATTTGCCCCCCACAGTACCTCTCAATAAAATCACAATTACAGTTACAAAATACTTTAGAGCTCCATAACATAATTCCCTTGCCAATATAGAAAATTTTTTTACTAACATCAGTAACTTGATGATACTAAATCCATAGAGCATTCCTATACAAAAAACATACTATCACTTGTCTTCTCAAGCTTAACTAGTGCTGTAATATGCCTTGCAGCTCCATGGGTGGAAAGTTGAACAGGGCAGTCAAAGCCTTGCTGTTCCACTGGGAAGTGTGGGGTAATTGCCCACAGTTGTGTTGAGAATACACACCTGATCTCAATATCTATGGAAGCGTTTGTAGAAACGAGGATGTGTTTAAACTAGCAGGATGAGAAACATGCTGCTTCACTGTGATGGGAAATCAAACTCTGGCAATGGTATTTTGCTCCAAAGGTAAGTAAGCCCTGGGGAGATTAAAGGAGCATGTGTTGGAAATTAGATGTTATACTCCAAGGATTTTTTTTTTTGGTACAATGTTGAATCTCACTTGGTCATAAAATCTGGATGGCAAGAGAAGGGCTAGAATATAAAGGCAAAGTCAGTGAAGGAAGATAAAAAATGAAACTGCCTGGGAGCCAGCAAGAATCATTGCACATGATGGTAGGTTGTTAAGGGCATGCGTGCAGTGCACCAGCACCTCTGCTGGGGATGCCCAGCTGTGCCCAGCTGTGCCCTCTGCCGCTGCGCAATTGCATCTGCTGGGTCTCAGAAGGAGCAGGAGAGAGGGAAATTTCATTTGATAGGTTATGATATAAAAGAGGCTGAATAGATGATAACACATCTTTTCTGCTATGAAGATGAACTACTATTAGCTGGAACACAGAGCTCTTCAGGAGCAGGACAAAAATCCATCTTGTCAAAACCCTATCCTTTCCACGAACAAATACAAAGAAAGTCGGGAAGGGAATGAAAAATTTACAACATCATTCACAAGGACAACAGAAATTGGGGGGGGGGGACATTGTCCTGCCAGTGAACTCTACCCACCCAGCAGATCTCTATATCAGCTCTTTGCTTTCTCGTATTTGCTTTTTTGTCCCCTTTCCCCTGATCTTCCAGCTGCATAATTCTCTCCCAGGCATTCGCATAAAGCAGTGCACCAGGTGCTGTCTCTGTGTGGATCTATAGCGTGAATTACTTTATTTATCCAATAACTTATGAACAAAATCCAAAAATGTATTTCTGTTGACGTCTGTGTCAGACTGAGTCCTAAAGATCCCCAAAGATCTCCTTTCACAGTAATAATCCATCTGCTTTCCACTGCCTGATCTGGAATACTAAAATGTAGATTTACCTACTTTTTGGTTATTCTGTTTTTCATGGCTGGCTTCAGGTCTGGCAATCTGATCTGAATAGAGTTTGGAAATCTTTAATTCTGCTGAACGCCTTGGTCACCTCAATGAGAGAACATCCACTTTTCTCTAATTTCCATCTTACGTGCTTTTCATGTTTGAGCTTCTATCACTGACATATCTAAGACAGAGTATTTTAAGATGTGATCTATGTTTATGTATGTGTGTGTGTGCTAAGAAAACTCGGTACTTAGTAACATAGGGTGGCTGTGTTATATTTTTCAGTCAAAGGACTGCATGCAGGGGAAATTGGGATTCAACATTATAGAGCCAAAGTTATGACTTCTGTAATAAAAGGAGAAATACTCTTCCTCTGCTGCTCTTCCATGAATTTTATTCCCATCCTTTGGAAAGCGGAGTGCTGGAGTAGAAGTCTATATGATTCAGCGTCTGTATTGGCTTTGTGGTTGCACTACACTCAGATCCCATTGTCCGCACGCAAGAGAAAGCTTCCCACCTTCTTGGCTCATGGTCAACTTGGTGTCCACCAGGACCTCCAGATCCTTTTCTGCCAAGCTGCTTTCCAGCTTGGTGGCTTCCAGCATATATTGGTGCGTGGGGTTGTTCCTCCCCAGGTGAAGGACTTCGCACTTCTCCTTGTTGAACTAAATTATTGCTATTATTACCCAAAAGTCATCTGTTCCCTCCTCTCCGTGCATCTTAGTCATGCTATGTGTGGTTTTGAAAGGTTTCAAGTGCAGACTTGCCTCATTTATGAATTCCCAGGCAGCATCAGCCTAGAGATAAGTAGCTAGGTGGTTACCCAAAGCCATGACGTGGGCTCCTCTAGGCACTCACAGGAGGATTTTATGTTTCAAAGCAAGTTTTCCTTGTAGAAATTCCCTGGGACAGGTGTCTGTGACATCTCAGGTGCTTGGCCCTCTTTACATTTTGGCTGCTTGTTTTAATACTTCGTCTATTGCACTTAAACGCTTAAATTCTGCCAAAGCTGCACTTTGACTCTTTGTCAATGGATCTGCTCCATGTCCAGTGAAGCTGCTAGATCAGGCTCTAAATAAACCCTCTTTTATTGCTCAAAGGAGATATTTGCCTGAAGGCTTTGCCCGTGTTCAGAGCAGAGGCACTGAGGGAGCGATGCCCGTGCTGGGTTGCACAGGATCAGCGCCCCGTGTTTCTGTCCCCACGTCTCTTGCTGGTTTGCCAGAGGACTGCCTGTGTGCAGAGGCTAATACCTATTTTAATTAATTTAAAATCAGCTGCTAGATACAGACCTGTCAGCTACGTTTAAGCTCACTTGGGTAATTTTGACTGAAACGCCTAGAAAGCTCTCACAAATAGTTCAGCTGGAGAGGGGGGAAGAGCAGGCACTGGCAGATGGGGGGTGCTCAGCAGCTGGTGAGAGGTACCCCTCTTCTGTCTCCAAAGGTGGTTACAGAGATACCCCCTTTTAATCCAGCTAGACAATGCAAAAGACAGGGACAATATTCCTCCATACAAGCCAACCTATGTTGGTTTATTTGACACTGACTTTTGCAAGATAAATATGATTTATGCTAGATAAATAGAGGTTCGATTCAAAGAATTAGTATCCAGACTATTTATGTAGGAGTTCTACTGAATCAGTTTTAATCAAGTTAGATAAGTAAAATTTGAATATAGAAAAAGAACTTGATATAAACAAGAGCACAGGTTATAAGATGTTCTGACACCTTTTCTTTTCTTTGCAAAACTACCTTTTTCTGATCATGGCGATAAAGCCGTCATTCACCCCTTAGATCTAAGGTGACACCATCCATAGCCACAAAGCTGGCATTTCCCGAATCAGGCACATCCACAAAAGCAGATCAAGGACAGAGCGAGCTTTAGGCTCGCCAGGACGTCGTCTGGAGGCACTGAGTTTGAGCCTAACTGCTGACACTACCCAAAGCAAAGCTTAACTCTCTGCATGCTACCACTGGGGAAGAGTGGCTGGAAAGCTGCC
>NW_009226936.1:27442-40172 GCF_000690835.1 Fulmarus glacialis | reverse complement strand
GGGCCCGGGGTTGCTGAGCGGTTCGGGTGAGGTGCAGCAGCCATGGGGATGGCCACGACATGGGCTGAGGTGCTAGCCGTGGGCGTGAGATGTCTGTGTTTGTGTCAGCAACTAATAAACTCCCTCACCTAACAAACCATGTCCTGAGAGACCCCTGTGCAGAGTGGGCACATTAGGACATGACTGGTTTTGGGTTGTGTGGAGCAGCCTCTCACCTTTGCAGTCCCTTGTTTTCACAGGTCTGACTTCTGCAGACCTCCTTGTTCTAGCCTCTCACATTAAGAAACACCGCCACTGAATTTCCCAAACTTGTTTTTGTTGTGTTTGTTTGTTTTGCACTATCTGCCTAGCCTTCAAGCTTAACCCAGCAGTCCTTTCTATATCTAGCATCTTCCCCCATGCCACCCCAAAACTTGGTCTTCTGTTTGCCATAACCCTAACCTGGTGATCCACATGAATTCCCACTTTGGGTTTGGCTTTGTGTTGGGGACAATCTATGAAGGGTTTGATCCTGGTGGTGCTTTCTTACTCTCCTTTACAGAAGTTGCAAGCCAAGATCAAGAATTGTTGTGGGATGCTGGGATGAAACTGGGTCTGGAGTAATGGTGTTTGAGTCAAGGTGCCATTGAGGTCATAAGCGCTGTTGATCTGGTAAGTACTATTAGAGGACAGTTTATACAATTTTAACAGGCCCAGTAATCTGGTTTTTTCATTGTTTTCCCCATTTTCAGGTATCTAAGAGATTTGTAGCATCTTACATATAGACAAAATGATTGCCCACTGTCACAAAATACTCCAGAGTGAGATCTGAAATTCCAACTACTATCTCCTAATTCACAAGCTAATGAAACACATTGGGGTTTGTGTATGGTTACCTGCTCTTGTCCTAGTTTTTAACTTGCTGTGCATGCTGTAGCAGCGGCATTACTTCCACTTGGGACATGGAGATAAGTTTGAGAGAAATAATGGAAAGCAGGTTCTCATTATAACATGTAATTACATCATTTCCTCAGATTATGTTTCAGCAAAATACTGTAAATTCCTTGTTTTCACATAAAAATCTTTGTAGGATATCAGTGTTGTGCCTCTGACCCATAAAAATTATTTTTACATTAAAAGAGATACTAGTTTTCCCTGGCATCAGCAATTCCTAGGGCCCTTTGGAAGAGATACCAAGTTCTGCTTGTCCCCTTCTTAGGTCCTGCCCTCAGAAGTCGTCTGCTGTAAGATCTTGTCCATGTAAAAAAACTCTTACATGACTCCATTAGCAGCTAAGAGTGCAAGAAAACAACAAATATGTACCTATATAGTATATTACTGTATTTGGTTATTTCTAGCAACACCATGAAAGAAGTAATTGGTTAAAAATTACTTTTAACATATTGTAGGCTTATCTTGTTTCTTCAAAACGGAGTCAGTAAAAACCACTTGGCTCTCTGATATTTTGTGCTCCCCCAAGCAGATACACTTTATTGACTTAAGATGGACACTTGAGAAAATTTCTGCCACACAATTTTGCTTTTGCCTGAGAAGCTGTTAATTCTCTTCATAGCACATTCATCAAGGATGATTTATTCAAACACTTACAACTGCTCTGGCAATCTCCTTAAAGAGGAAAAAGCATGACAAAAGTATGAGTGTAGGAACAAGTGGAAGTTATACGACTACCTTGGTGCTGCTTACAACATTGGACTTGTAAGTATCTAATTGAGTTGTCTGACTCATGGAAGCCACTGAGCCTGCAGGAGGAGCATAAATTTAGTACCTACAGCTAAACAGAGTGAGCACTTTTCCTCCATGTGAAGGTAACGTTAGCATAATGTGACTGTGATAAGGTTCCACATGCTTTATTGCTCTTCTTTTCTTTAACTGGAGAGCTTAGGAAGCGTCCTGCAGGAAGTAAGAGTATCCGAAAGCACAGAGTGAGCAGAAAGGTCCCACTGCAATAGGAGGATTTACTCTTGCTACAGCGTTTCTTGGCACACCCAGACATTCCCTTGCACACCTGCTCTCTCTTGATATTTTCAGGCCCAAAGGGCTCCGATGGTGCATGAGTGCACTCTGGGGGCAGTGCGAGCAGATGGATGTAGAATGCTGTGAGGTTAGGCTGAATAAAACATGGTCGTGGTAGAACAGATAACACAGGAGAGTTTCTGGGGGTACTGGGCAAGATGCGAAATGAGATGAAGAAGCAGGAAAATGGAAGGCAAAGGTTTTATGTACAGGGGAAGAGATAAAAGCATTAAATCCACAGTCAGCTTTAAGCTTTCCCCTCCTCCCCCACTTAGTTATCAGATGCAGTTGCAAACCAAAATTAGTCATCCAAGTTAAAATGCCATATAACTGGGAAAACCCACTGAAGTGGTACCATTCCTCACCACATTTTTACAAAAACATCATCTTTTACTTCTCTGCTTTATTTGTTCGATACCACAGGCCGATGCTGCAGCTCCTGAAACCTAAAACCAATAAACCCTATAAATGTTGCTAGAAATTTCCATACAGTGACACTTGGAAAAACATCCAAGCTTCAGATGGAGCTGGGCAAGCAAATCTCTGGAGAAGTTTATAAATGGGGTTCTGGAGTACTAAGCAACTGCAAGGTTGAAATTACGTCCTGTAAAACACAGTCCCTATGTGTTGCCTCATTGTGGCAAGCAGGTAATGCTTTATTTGGAAATTATTAGGAAGGCATGCCTTCCCAGTAAATTATTGTTACAAGTTCCTTTTGAACAATAATACATTTAGCATAAGAATTTAGACTCTGGAGTTACTGAATTTTATGAGGTTGGCTTGGTTTCACTGTGGAACTCTTAGCTTAGAGCATTTCAGTGTTCTGGCTTTGTAAACACATATGTGAACAAACTTGCCAAAAATAGAAGTGAGATGCCACTCCATTTTTTAAAAAATTTTTTCTATCATTAAGTGTTTCAGGAATCTTTCTGCCATAGCAACAGAAGAAAAAGACTTGCTTATTAGATTTTATATGTCAGAGAGGGGAAATAAAACCAAACAAATATTATACTGCACATCAAACCATGCACATACCCAGCACATTAAATAGGGAAAAAAATCTAATAAAGCTGGATTCTCTCTCATGAAACAGAGAAGCAAAATTGTTGGAGATACTGCCCAGATATTCAGATTCAGCCAACCAAGGCTATCGCTGGGAGGCCTATGCATTCAAACAGGACAGCTATCCAGAATACTAGTGTATAAGATAAATGCTGAACGCATGACAGAATTAGGTGTTGTATGAAAGTCTGAAATAAAGGTGTTTTCATTCTCATTAAGAAAAGTGTTCTGAGAGTTTTGTTCTGTAAATACGAACTATATTCAGAGGCCTTTATGCCATTCTTCTCACCAATTGCAGTCTCACTGTACAAACAGTACTATACAAACAGTATCAGTTACTTTATACACTTAAACAAATTTGGATGGACCCCCATGGTTTTGTCAGTCAGGCTTTTCAAGACAGTTGGAAAAAGCAGTAGGCACAAAAATTGCAAGAAAATAATTTCTTTCCAAAGGTACTCTAAAAATCACTTTGGAAATGTGTTTAAAGGCAAGGAAATAACAGGTTTAGAGGATTTTAATGCCAGTTTACAGTTTGCAATGTACCTTAAACCTGCAAGCTTCTTAGATTTATTTCTCCCACTGTAATTGTTGAGATTAATTTTCACTAATTGCTAGCTTCTCTAGCCAGTTCCAGTAGTCTTCCCACCAACATCACTATAATCTTCTCCCTACTGCTTCTTCATCTAGCAACTAATTTCGGTTAGAAAGAACTAGTTCCAATTTTAAGCGGAATCTTATATAGTCATCAGTAGGAAGAATGAGATTTCATGGAAAGATTTATAAGAGGAAGGAGGAACCTTTTCCCATTTGCACACAGGTCACAAGTTTCCTTTTATTAAACCTGGGGATAATAATACCTATCATCTACCTTTCGGGAGAATAGCTAATAACTAGTAGCTAACTGCTGAAATAAAGAATGTCTTCAAAAGCTGTATGTTATTAGTATTCAGCTGAAGGGAAAAAGAGTCTTCGGCATGAGACATTAAAGGGTATAGAAACCTCATGGAAAGAGAACACAGGTCTGTGTTACCGAGAGAATGAAGTAGGGGACTAATGAGAGAGGACCTGATGTATACTGAGAACTCAGAGTTCCCCATGAAGTCAGCATGGGCCTTAGCTGCTTAATATATTTTAAAATCAAGTCCAATAGTTTGTATTTATAAGAAACAGCAGCAATAGCATGTGGGAGGTGAAGAACAACACCTCCATAAGTAAAGAAAGATGTCTTTGTTACCAAAACTGTAAGAAACCAGAGTTAAACCTTCATTCATCTGAAATACAACACACTGGCAAGTTGCTATCTCTCTCAACGACTTAAGGGAGGAGGTAGTATGCCTTTTTTCAACTGTTAGAAATGTGTTGAACAGCTTTCCACAAAAGACAAATGTTCAGTACTTGGCAGAATAAGCCACATTTCTAGATGCTTGAGAAGTTTGAAATTTCTAGCGAACATTGAAGCCTTTCGTGCCACCAGGATTCTAACACTAATGTCACACTAAGAATATGATTCTTGTATTATGTCCTGTGATCACCCATCACCCATTAAAATGCTAATAAAGCATCTGTGCCTGAGTTCACAAGTTGTTCATGTTAATCTATCAACACACAGCAGCTAAAATTAAGGTTTCAGTACCTCCTTATTACTGAGATTAGTAGGGAGAAATATTGTGCAAACAGGGACTGTTACATGCATGAGAAATTTAAACACTAAGTTCTAGAAGTCACAATAATTTTTCAGGTTGAAGAGTGCTGAAAATGTAACCACGTGGCTACTTTGGTGTTTTGTGTTCCAATGTGTCTTTTATTCTCATTTTTTTCCAAAGGCATATATCACATGCAAGGCTTAACCGAGCCACAGCCAATGCCAGTTTTCTTACAGTGCTGTGGTTCCCAGAACAGCATTGAGAGCTGGTTGGGTTGTGGGGAGTCAGTTATGGGTGAAAGCCATTCACATCTATGGACTCTGCAAGGTACTACCAAAGTCAAAGTATATGGTGTAGTATAAGAAATTTGTAAGAAAAGGGTGCAAACAAGTAAATGTCATAGGCCAGCCTCTCTTCTTCTCGTTGCAGGTCTGGTAAGAGAGAGAGCAATCACAGTGTGTCTCTTGCTATAGCTTGCAAGAGGAGGAGATGCTCACACGTTCCTTTTCAGTTTTCTTTTAGCTTTCAGTAGTTCAGTTAATGCAAATTATCAAGTGAAGAGCCAGACATACGAAGTGAAGCAAGCTGGCTGTGGAAGAAATTCAACCTCTTATGGCAGCTAAGGGTATAGCCAACATTATTCAGTGTCAGGATATGTACATTGTAACACATTAGGTCAGATTTCTGGCACAATTTTTGTGCACGGGTGGTTTGAGGCATCAAAGGGAGCTGCAGTAAATTTATTTCCACAGAAAATAGGGCAGTTTACCCTGCCAGTTCCACACTGGCCTGACTTATTGACACGTGCTACCCAATTGTTAGCCACATATGCTGTAGACATGCCTGAGCTACTCCAAACCTGAGGAAAAAAATTGCAGATTCTTCCTAAAAACATGCCAGGATGCCAAAAAAAAAAAAAAAAAAAGAAAAAAGAAAAAAGAAAAAGACAAGTTTTCAAAGTAGCAGCTGTGTAATGGATCTAGTTTGTCCTGAATAAATGACAGCAAGATTTGACTTAAGACTCTGTAGTGTACACGAAGTATTGAAGACTTACAGACTCGTTTTCATGTTTGTCAGCAGTTACACACATTTCATTGACTGCACTGAAAATGTTTTGGTAAGTAGCAGCCTGCCAGTGGGAGTAAAGGGTTTGCAATCTTATGTACATTAATTATTAATTACAAATTGAGACTTAGCTTGCACTTTTTTGTTAACTCCTCTATGGCTGTCTGTCATGATGATATATTCCCAGGCTTAATTTGTTTAGATCTACATAGATTTTGATAAACAGTAGATAGATACTGTTATGTGAAAAAGATAAGATGCCCATGAATGCCAAGCACTTAATAAACTTCAGGTGTTTTGCAAACAATGTCTACAGATCACAGTTCAAGAATCAGAAGGAGCATAAATCCTGATGCATTTGAACTTCTCCTTGGAAGACTGCAGTGGAATTATCCACGTGAACATTTAACTGAGAACCAAATAAGTGTAGCAGTCATGCTCCAGAGAGCATAAAGCATTAGTAATAACCCCACCAGTTTCGACATGCCAGCCCGTCAATCTAATCGTAGTTTTTAAACTCTAATATATCTTTCAAGGGAAGGGCAAACCTCAAAGGAAGCTACAATGTTTCACTTTGGAATGACATACATAGAGAAAAAACTTGGTCTTAATTTTTGTTTTTGTTTACTAAGATACAAAGAACATTTTTCAAGTTACTTAGTGATCTCTGATGAACACGGAAAAAAATATTACAGATCTCAGTCCAAGCCCTACTCGACTTAATGACTTCTGTAACCACACTGAACACAAAAAAGACGAGAGTTTCATTGCTTAGTATTTACATTTGGTTCAGATCAGCCCTCTAGAATTCTTAGGAAAATTTATCAGTCTGATAATGTGCCCATCTTTCAACATGCTGGCAGAAAACAATGAAAAAAAAAGTGATTATTCTGCTCCTTTCTTGGGGAAAAAAAGCAAGGCAAAAAAAAAGTTACTCATTCCCTCCTAACCAACTTTTTTCCTAGGGCCAAGTGAATAAGTAGAACCATACAAAGATGCCAGATTTCCAAGGACTGAGCAGTTTAAATGTGCAGGAAATAAGCACACAGGTTCGTCATTGGCTTGCCCATGGCTATCTACGAACTGCTGAACTCAATGCCCCTCTGCTACTGCCATGAAGTGGCGGTGACGATAGTTTTTGCACAGGCCTGAAATTTCTTTAGGTATCCCATTTGTTGTAGTTCCTGCAGGAATTATCTCTGAATCTTACTTACACTGTGAGACTTTCTCACACTGGATGGGCAGTCTCTACATTCATGCTGTGAGAGCCATTTAACTCTAAGTTTATTCATTGCACAGACTATGTGATACTGTTGCAGCTCCCTCACATTTTTGGCACTTGTCTGGACTGATGCAGTGAATTCAGCTGCATTTTAAGGGTGAAATCGCACTTCATCAATACCCATTTTTATGTTTGCTCATTTTATATACCATATGCAAAACCAGTGTGGTCTGACTGCCAGCACACAAGTCAGATCTAGGTAACTGGATGCTTCCCTCTGGTCCACTGCCTCTTCTGAAGAGCAAGCAGAGAAGAGCTTTTTGGTTCTCTCTCTCAAGCTGCCTCTTGCTGTGCTTGTGAGCGGTGTGTATATGCCGAGCCACTTGTGCTGCATGAATGAAGAACGGGATGGGCTTTGAAATGCATCTCCTGCTGCATGTGAATGCAGGTCTGGTTACAGAGCCAGGAGCTACTAATGCTACATCAGAGTGACTCACAAAGGCGTCCTAGCACCCAAGAGGATGTACGGTACTTGGTGAGAGGAACCATTCTGAATTCAGATCTCTTCAATCTAGAAATGCTCTGCCAACTCAGGCACTGACTCAGGAAATTGTGTTTTCTTTTTCTAAAACAGAAATGCTCCCTAGTCACTGATACAGAGTCAGGCAATACTCTAAAATTTGACAAATCTCAGCTGATACTTGCTGGCATAATGGCAGCTCTCTGGCAAAGAAGCATTTAACAAACTTGAGTCTCCATTTCAATCAATCACTCAATCAGTTATTTTCTATCAACTGTACTATTAACAGTTACGTGTTGTACCGATCTCACAACAGAGATGGCTTAATCTTTTACTGATCAAGTCACACGTTCTACCTAATCCCTAAAGAGTCAGATATTTCAACCCTTAGTTAATCAAAAGAAACTTTTATCCAGTCCTAGATTCTAAAGTTTTCTGGTTTTTTTTTTTTTTAATTTCATTTCCACTTGGCCTATTTCACAGATTTGGAAGTTGGTAGGTTCTTAATTTCCCAATTTTAATAGATTCTTTGTGGGTTTATTTGCTGGTCTTTCCTAAAATAAACACATAAGATTTTATTAATTTATTAGTGATTTTATTAGTAAAGGTAGATAAGCTTCTTATCTTCTCCCCTATGGGGCGATTTGCCCTCTAGTCTCTTTTAGTAATTGCCATTTCTTTCCCCCTTCATAATTTCCAAGAGGTCCTTCCTGCTAGTTTCCTGAGTAAATGCTCTCTTTAGAAGTCCAAGCTCCATAGCTGACCTCAGTGTTTGTGGCCATTTTCAGCACATTTACCTTCCACCTTTAATTCTTCCTCTTACTCAAAGTCTGGTTGCCATCTAACAACTTTCACTTTACCAATGCGGTTGCTCTCACTTGTCAGTCTGCCAGTGAGCTACTCTATTGCTTTCCCCAGAAGCACGCGGGTAAATGCATTTCCTTTCCTGGGTAGGAGTAGGTCCAGTGCAACTTATCTGGAGATCCTACACTTCCAGTTACATGAGCTGACCTCTACTCCTGCCCGCCCCATCCGTTCTAAGACAGAAGAGCCAGAGGTCTCTCCCCTCCTTGCTTACAACCCTTTATTATCACTACCGTTTTAGTTTTTTCCCCTTCGTCTTCACCAAAGACAGTCAGTGAAGCCTGCCTCTTCCTTCTCCTTGAGCTTCAGCATAAGGAAAGTTCAGAAAGTCAGTATGTACATTCTGTCCATACAATAGGTAACTTACTACCTTTTTTCATCCTTTTCTTCACGATCCTGCTATATCCTTCCATACCAGTTTTCTAGCCCTGTGTCTGGTGCTGGTCTTTGTCAGAGACAGCAGGGCAGACTAGATTAATCACGGCTGATCCCTAGCTGAGGCAATTCCATGTTTCTTTTGAACTTTTTTTTTTTCATTTATGGGAGCCTACATTTTTTCCAGTGGAGGTGCTCCTATATAGTGAACTTGGACTTACTGATAATAGTTTTGCTATTCATAGCTATAGACGGCTTAGAAGCAGCTCCAGAATGAATGAAGTTTGCAGAAAAATTGAAAACCAAAGGCACAACAAATATATTTGTGTTTGGGCCCAATCCTAGAGAAAAGTCCCATTAAGCTCATCTGCACAAAGAATGGAAGATTATCCCCAATCAAGTTTTATAGGAAGTCTAACCCCACCCAGAAAAAGAAAGTGTTTCCAGTCTTTGTTTCATATAATTATTTCTATCTGTCCTCTAGAACATGTGTGTTTCTTATGACTACAGTATATTCAGTCTTAGTTTAAACAGTGATAAGTATATTTATAGATCTGTGTAAAACAAAATATTACCAGCATGTCAGCATTTGGTTGATCTTCACATTCTTGGCTTCAGAATGGTTTAAAATAAAACATACACACAAAGCAGGGTTGTTTTTTTGGCTCCGGTTTCCTCATTTTTGCCCACAACAGACCTGGCAGATGTGGGATAGCTGGAATGTGCATATCTAACAATTCTCTTCTGTGCCATCATTTGAAGCTGTAGGAGTGCAGCTATTTGGCTGTAGCACGGAACAGAGTGATGAATGTGATGAAATACAGATTTCTTTTATGACCAAGGGATAAATGCTGTTCAGGTCACGAAAACAGATTAGTGCATGGGGACAAAAAGTTCATGAAGAATTCCTTTTTGGAGGTGGAGGGAAGGGTACTAAAGAACTGCAGTGATTAAACTTGAAATGACTAGGTAGTTACTGAGAGTATATAAAAATAAATACAGAACAGGAACCACAAAAAGATGCAAGTTTCTTAATTGCTCTGGCCTTGGGACGGCCTTGCTGGAGAATCACAATCTGATTAATCACGATAACAGAGAAACTGGATTGCTTTACAGAAGATTTTACATTCATAGTTTTGTGGAGAAGTTTAAAATTGTTTCAGGGGCCTCATACCCAAGATAAACCCAAAACAAATAAAAAGAAATCAGATACTGTAAAAATAAGTTATGAAGCAAGACTTTTTCAGATTACTATTAAGCCTTGATCAGTTTATAACAGATCAAAGTAAGTTCTTCCCAGTGTAGGCAGGACTGTTATAGCAGAAACTGTGCTCTTATCAGAGCCAAACCCTTATCCTGAATTCAGATGTAGATGCAAGCTTGATAAATGAATCTGTTTTTAAAGTTGACCGCTCACAAATCTAAATGTGAGCAAAGGTGTTTTAAAGATGGATTCATGGCATATAATGCCCTGCATCTGTATGCTGGATAAGCTTAAAAAATAAGGCTAAAAAGATAGAGGTCTATATAAGGTTCAAAAAAAGGAAACACTCCTTACTATTTTAGGAATAGTGGGGTATTCTGAATATTTAATGAAAGTGCGTTTGTGGGAGTTTTTCTTTGGTAAGAATACCAGTACTGAATAGAGAGATATCTGATAGATCAGATAGAAACACCCATTACCACTGAGATTTTTATGTAAAAACAAACCTGTTTTCCAGTGCATGTCTTGGTTTTTTTTTTTTTTAACAGCTCGATTATTTCTTCCAGCAGGCTATATCCATACAGCATTTTCCACAGAACAGGGCTCAGTGGCTGGCAAGTCAAAGAAATTACAGCTATCCAAGTCAGAAGCAGCGAGAGAGGAGATACTTTCCGAAAAAACTTAGTACTGTGTCCCACGTAGTTCAAAAAGGGTGTGTCTGACCAGAAAATTTTTCATTTGAGAGAGCAACCTGATTGTGTGAGGTCCTTCTCACAGATGTCCAGGTGGGGAATAGGCTTGGCAGTTAATACTGGAATGATATAACCCAGCAAAGACTGGGAGATACAGATTTTCCTTCCACACTGGAAAGTTTAGATATTGTTTTGCCTCTAGTTAAAAATGTATAAGAGAGCAAGCCTTCACTCACTGCGGGCATGTGGGTGCAGGTGTGGAGAAGGTAGCAAAGGACAAGGAGAAGTGGAGGACTTTCAGCCTGGTTGGAACTTTCTTGCACCTTTGGGCTGTCTGGGGGGTGTTGTTTATCCCCATCATAGTCAGAGCAGTCTAACAAACAGCTTCGCTAGTCTCACTGGTCCCCTTCTCTGAGGCAGCTAGCCATAAGCCACGATTCTGAGAGCTGTGCCCTTTGCACAGGGAATATTCTCCAAGGACAGGTCCCACTAGTATTATAGCCCATTTCCACATCTCCAGATACCATCAGAGTGTGCAAAAATTACTTGAGTCATAAAAAGAAAGTTTTCCAAAGCATTGAGACATGGTATCTTGCTATTTCAATATAAGATAAAACACAGGAAGGACATGACTCTGGGCTGAAGCAACTCTGTTAGCTCCTACTTTCTCCCTGGCTTCGGTGGA
The DNA here is from genome assembly GCF_000690835.1 of Fulmarus glacialis. NCBI lineage: Eukaryota > Metazoa > Chordata > Aves > Procellariiformes > Procellariidae > Fulmarus > Fulmarus glacialis. The sequence continues at coordinate 28,824 of NW_009226936.1, read as the reverse complement.
CTTAGTCCAGGTTTTAACTGAGCAGCGTTCAACCTCTGGCAGGGTTTGCAGAACTTGTTTAATCAGATCCACTCTGATCTGCTGTTTTCAACAGCTGAGACATTAAACCTTTTCACTGCAGTCACCAGCCCCAGGATTCATAAGCAGAGTGTGAAGACATCATACATTCCCATGGGGAAATATATGTCTTTCTGGTTTTTTCCCTCAATTCCTTAAGCTATCTTATGACCTATGTTCTATAGTCGAGTAGTTTGACATGCATTTGTTACACCATTTCTGAGCCTGAGATTTTTTAATCATCTAATGATGATGGCTGTCCTCCTCCAAAAACACTTAAATACAATCTGATCCAATTGGTTGGCTTCATTGGAGTGCTGAGCCAGCACGTTGTTTGAGTGCCAAGAGTCAATGAAGCCAAAAATCAGGGTCAAAAGTTGCTATTAGTTGGCACATACCTCTGGCAGGCTTTATAGAATATCCTGATTAAAGCACTTGTTAAGCCTTGACTGAATTCTTTTTCCTCTTATAAATACAGTTTTGTCAGTTTTCATTTTTTACTCTCCACAAGCTTTTGTGAAGAGGCCTGTGGTCAGGATGATGGAGTAGCAACCTGAAGCAAAAAGTGGGATTTCTGCCATACCAGAGGGATTTGTGTCATTCTAGATTATTAACTACTCTGGTGACAGGTGCTATCTTCTGCATTATCCCAAGATCATTTGCAAGGTAGGCTGTGAGCTGCTGTGACCACCGCTGCAACACTGAGTGAAGCAATTTTGGGAACTGCTGTTGCACTTAGTCTAAAGAACCACCAGATGGTGCAAAGAAATAAATCACCGTCAGATGGACACTTTGCCGCCAACCCCTTCCAGCCCAGGCCAGGGCTCAGCCACCACTAAGTGAAGCTTCACTTCAGTTTCAGTGGAGATAGAAGTGAGCTCTGACTGAGAGAAACCAGATTTGATTTTGTGGGCTTTCACATCCATCCAGGCAGATTGGTAGCTAAGCTTAGTTTTGCTTTCAGGAGTTTAGATGCAAAATCCAGATACATTAAAGCAGACACAAAGAAGAGCAATTGGCTGAAATTTTTGCAGATCAAAATGGAGTTCAGTGCATGTTGAAGTGTGGAAAGTAGGGAAATAAACACACAATCCAACCGTATTTGGTTATATTTCAAAGTTCAAATCCATCATATATCCAGGATTAATTGAGGGGTAAGTTTTCTGTGTCCAAATGGTGAAAATCCTGCTGGTTCTTCAGTTCTTGGGCAGTTTCTACTTCCCTGGGTTGGTGTGCTGGTTTTGGCTGGGATAGAGTTAATTTTCTTCACAGTAGCTACTATGGGGCTGTGGTTTGGATTTGTGCTGGAAACAGGGTTGATAACA
>NW_009226936.1:0-27394 GCF_000690835.1 Fulmarus glacialis | reverse complement strand
CACCCCACCAGCGAGGAGGCTGGGGGTGCACAAGAAGTTGGGAGGGGACACAGCTGGGACAGCTGACCCCAACTGACCAAAGGGATATTCCATACCATATGATGTCATGCTCAGCATATAAAGCTGGGGGAAGAAGAAGGAAGGGGGGGGACATTCGGGGTGATGGCGTTTGTCTTCCCAAGGAACCGTTAGGCGTGATGGAGCCCTGCTTTCCTGGGGATGGCTGAACACCTGCCTGCCGATGGGAAGCAGTGAATGAATTCCTTGTTTTGCTTTGCTTGCGTGCGTGGCTTTTGCTTTACTTATTAAACTGTCTTTATTTCAAACCCAAATGAGTTTTCTCATTTTTACTCTTCTGATTCTCTCTCCCCCAACCCACCGGGGGGGAGTGCGCGAGCAGCTGTGTGGGGCTTAGTTGCCGGCTGGGGTTAAACCACGACAGTTGGATCTGGAAAAAATCTGGCAAATTCAACTTTTATAGTTTGTGCTTGGCCCGGACTCAAAAGTTTGGAGTGAAGTATCGATCCTTAGGTGTGAATCTAACCTCTCATCTAGGCATTTGGCATTTGGCTTTTAGGTGCTATTTGGACCCACAGCTGATCCAAATATGATAGAGTACACCTGAGCATGTGCTGTTCTGTCACAAGAGGAGGTAATCCAACGGTATGTGCCTTCAGAGCCTGCCCAGTGAACCAGAACACCATTAAAAGTATCATTGATAACGCCTGTCTCTTCAGAATGAGTCTTAAATACCTTATTATTTGCCTCATGTGTTTTATATTTGGATTTTTTACCTTTGTGACGAACTAAGACTGCAGTTCATTATACACCCTTGGCTTAGGAATGTTTTCCTTGCTCACAGGAACTCTGAAATACAGTGTTATGAACACTTATTATCGCAGGAGAGGGAAGTAACTGGAATCCACTCATTGCCTGTGATTAAATTTAAACTTTATAAGCTTGTTGAACATCATTTTAATTCTCACACTTTTTGGAATTTGTAAGGTCCTACCACAGTGCACAACCTTTTTTGTATATATAAAGAAGATGAATCCCTATACAGATTATGGTCATTATCTTATAAAATTTGTGTAATATTGGGCTTGTTGGGATACTCCTTTATACTGGATTTTGGTATAGTTATAGCTAATGCAATGGCAGCAGCATTAGTAGTAACAGTATTACATTTCTGTATCATAGGATGCAGAAACTAGAAGCATAACCTGACAAACCTGCCCAGGATCACGTTTGTCCCACCAAAACAGGTATCTCTGGAATGGAAGAGCAACATAATTAAACTGTAGTGAGGATTAGGCTAGCTAATCTTGTGTTATTGTAATATAGGCTGTTATGGACCAAGGTCCAACTTGGATAAAAGACCATCACTCTGGAATGAACGAGGAGCCTAGGGAGCATACGCCTACCAACCTTTGGGCGGCAAATTTCATTACACTCTTTACCCAACGGAGAAAGACAGGACCTGCAGGGACTCGGACTGCTTAAGCAAAACCCTTGCGCAGGACAGCTCCCCACAGGGTCCGTACCTCTTCCTGACTCTGCTGGAAGTCAAAGATTCGCCTTTTCTTTTTTGGCACCCTGGTAAGGTTTCCCGTCTGGCTAGCATGAATACCTCCTATGATGCACATTTTCTTCCAACGGTTTGAACTTTTCCATATTCAGTGTGATGTAGTAAGCGGGAATACAAGCTGTTTTCTTTTGGGAACAGTCTTCCTTTATAGTTGCTTTAGAAAGAAGAAATGTTGAATTACATTTAATTAGGATTTTTTTCCCCTAGGAATTTGGAAGGCAAACATTCGCGCAGTAACCAACTAACAAGGCATGGCTCCCTCTTTTAGGAGAGTTCACCCTGGAAAAGAATAATTTTTGTTTTCTATCTTTCCTTTGATGGTTTGTTCAGATACAAATTTGCCTGCCTCCTTTGGAAGAACCACAGGGCAATCAGAAGCCTTTACAGAATTGCCTGGCCTTTTCCTGTACCAGTAGCATTTTACTGATTTATACTCTCCTAAGAATTAAACCCCCTTTCCATGCACATTGACTGCAGTAGTCTTAAAAACTCACAAATTGAGAAGTCTGAGCAGTACTTGGGCATTTATCTGACTAGTGATATTTAAAGGACACAATTCAAATGTCACCCTTTCTATAGCAAATTACAGATCTAAAGGTGCCTGTGTAATTAAAAGAATAAGAAAACAAGCCAGCTGCTTGTGCAGACTCCACATTTAGAAAGAAGAGATGAAATTTGTGGAATAAATAATTCCCCTCAAAATAATCTCTTTAGCCCTAGTCTTTAGAAAGTTTCGGTCCACTTAGATCTTTGAATAGGCTCAGCCCTGGCTAGAAACTCCAACAATCCTGGATGTGAAACTCCTCTTTGCATTATTTTCTGGAAAGAATTAATTCAGAACTGTATTCTGAATGCCATGAAGAAATCAGAAAATATTTACTGATCAACAATTCAGTTCTCTCTAAATACATTTATCAAATATGTTTTATTGTAGCAGGGAAAACAATAAGTAAGCACTTTGAATGAAGTACATCTTTGAATGTTATTCAATCTGATTCTGAAAACCAGAACAATACTAATGCTTACAAATGAGAATATGAAACATATCTGATGATAGGTGATGTCACTTTTGGCATAACTGCATGATACAAAATACAAATAGATAATGTTCTCTGAAATGTCACTTAAAGGACAGGAGAGGAAGAGCAGATAACCAAATTGCAGATGATGCTACCATGGAGCAGTTAGTCTCACAAATAGTGAGACTGTGTTTCTATCAGAGATGTGAGGAAAGTTCATTCTTCAGCAGAAGACAATTACCAGCTGACATTGAATTCAAACTAGTACTTAGACCTCAGTCTGCAAATTACTTGTGCATGCAAGCAGTATCAGGCAATGAAAACATTTCAGAGTTTATTATTTGCCAAAGGAAAATGAAGAAAGGAAAATATGTGATGGGGTCACTCAAGTTTTGTTACTACAAATTCTGTTACTACGAAAAAATTTCCCAAGGGCTTTTCATTCTACCATGGACGAGTCAGTTAAAGACTTGAAGGCCTAGTGTCTAGCTTATGTCCCACCTGACAAAACTCTTAGAAAGGAAGACTTAGTTTTTTGCACCAGAACTATATGCAAAAGGGTGAGATGAAAGGCACTTGAAAAATTACTTTTAACTCCATTATTTACTGGAGACTGTAAGGAGAACCAGAAAGACAGAATCATACCAGGCTGTGATCCAAAGGTCCTTACTAAATTAACAGCAAACAGGTGTTTTATCATGAACATCCCTGTTTTCTTACTTCTCTGAAAGTCAAGTTTCCAGGGAGCATCTTGGATCAAGATCAGTTTCATAAAAAAATGAAGTCACTGTAGCAATATAGCCACACTGGATTTTAGAATTGGCTCAAGCTAAACAAATTGTCAAACCTTAAGGTGCTTGGGGGGGTTAGTATTTCATACTGTCTGTCCCTGAACCTGTATGGAAGCAGAAGAGTTTAGTCACCCAAGGAGTTCCTTTGTTCTACTTTCTGGTGAGGACCTGCCTAAGTTTCTCAGCCCTACTTGCCAGGTGACTCCACAGTGCGATGGGTGAGTATACCCATCTGGTGCCTGCCACAAAACCCTAGCTGTCAGAAGCATGACGTTTTTTGCTAAACACAGACTGCATGTCTGAACAGAGGGAGCAGTCTGACGGACTGGAATGGGTATTAGGCTCTTGAATGGTATCTTGAATGGGTATTAGGCTCACTGTATGAAATGCTGAGTCCAAACAAAGGATTAACCACTCTAAAATGCCAATGCCATTACTTATTTTTCACCATCAAAGTGCAAATGCTTCCCCTGTAAAAGAAAGGCTGAAGGAGCTCCATTATCGTAAGGTAATCACTCTCTCAGGGACCAGAACCCTTTGGCTGAAATTCATGCCTCCCAGTGCTCAAGGGCTGTGATGATCTCATGGTATCTGCACTTTTATGTTGACTGTTTCTTCTCCGTTGTTTAATAAGTGGCAGAGATACATTCCAAGACCTTTTTATATACCACATGAACAGCATTTAAAGACTACAAGACAGGTTCTCAACTGGTATATTACCTTATAGACTTCTGCAGTACCATGTTGATTCATATTTCCTTAGGATACAGCCTGCTTACTGGAAATAATTTGCAGAAAGAAGGCTCATTTTCCTAAGCTTTTCAGTTTAAATTACTCAGCCAGAAGAATCATTTGACTGGACTGTATTATCTTATAAAAAGGTATACTCTTATAAAAAATGCTATGTAATCTTATTAAAACTCATCCTCTGTAGCTCCACCCAGCTGGGACATACATCCTCAGAGGGACTGGGGAACCACTGTCAGTATCTACCAAAACCACAAATGATGTGGTGAAAAAGAACTGGTGAAAATGTACAAAGAATTGCCTTCAAATCAACTGCCTGTAGAGAAATATTCAAAACTACAGATAACTCTAGGGCTCAGGGCCCAGCCCACCTCCTATTGGTGAAAGCAGAAAAACTCCTACAAAGGCATCGCTCAATCATTATTTCTTGCCTAAGCAATACTGTGGCTCCCTGTAAATTGTTTGGCCTGTTAGAACCACGATAAGGTTAATAAGAATGTATGTGCGCTGTGCTTGCAGAATGCAGGGGGAATGTTTGTGCATGGTATTAAAGAGCTACAGTCTGTGGGATGTAACTGAAGAGCAATGGTCTTGTGAAGATCCAGCTGGTCCAACCCTCAGCATAAGATAAGAGGAAGAGCAGCAGGAAACAGCTGGTCTCACACAGGATTGATGTTGTTAATAGGATTAAGAAAAAGTGATGCCATTGATAAGGCCAAGAAAGAGCAATGCCACTGAAGTAAAAGATAGGCCAAGATGGGTAATTCTTCAAAGACCAGAGACTGCAATCTGAAAGATAAAGGACACTTGTGGGTGTCCTCTGCATGAACATTCAAGGAGCATCCAAGTGCTCTGGACAGCAATCTGGCTCCACTTTCCAGCGACTTGGTTAGCCACCAGACATCATGGTGGGCAGCTGAGACTGGTGAATTGAGACTAAGTGAGCATGTGTTTGTTCCTGCAAGTAGTTTTAGCTAAAAAGAGGCTCTTCCTCGTGTAATAATCTTGCTTATTTGGGATACAATGACTACTAACGTTAAGAACTGTTGGCACCCGTTACTGTATTCAAAGGTAATTGTGCAACTTGGCATTGTGCAGGCATCTCTCTTCTTCATGGTGAAACTCCTTTCGTTCCAGTTACTTTCAGACCTTTTGCCTATGCAACTGCAAGAACTACAACCTGATCTGAGTGTTTTATTTTTGCTAAATGCTAACCACGATCATTTCACCAAAAGACAATGTGCAACATTTGACACATTTGCATTTTGTGATCTGACTGGAAAATTGTTAAACTTATATTAGGTTATATTCATGGAAGTGTAGCCTGGAGAAAGGATGCCAAAACTGATGGTTTGTGTCTCTTACTATGACAATAGCTACTTGTAGCTATCAGTGTCTGCAAAGAATTTTGCACATAAATATGAGCTCTTTCTCCCCGTCCTCTCACTGGGCACAAATCTCATGGCTATGTTATTGTTGCACTGAACCCCAGCTAAGAGACAGGGTGTTTTAGTGTTGGCTTAGGGATGCATTTAGCATAGCCATGTAATTCTTGGTCAGTAGGCAGCGCGAGCTCATGCCTGTCCTCAAATGATTGTGCAGACATGCTTTCTGTTGCATTTCTGTAAGACCAAGACAAAAGTCGAATGATGACCATTATTTACCACACGAACAAAGTTTGAGATCTTAGGGGCTAATCTCATCCCTCCTGGTGCCTCCAGTTCTGAACCAAATCCTTTTTAAGGCAACATCTGTTTACAAAGCATGCTATTCTCATAGCTTGTTCAGCTTATGTGACTTTGTCAAATCATACGTTTCCTCTCATCCTTTATCTGCATTCTTCATGTAATGTGAACCAAATGGCTGTACATTTGGACAGCAAGGAACTCCTATTTAATACAAATGAGATATGATGAAATGAAGGTGCCCCAGTTCAGCAGCATTTAACCTCCTCTCAACACGCCACTGTGGCTTCCTAGTCCTTCTTCTAGCTCTGATCTTTCATTGCTTGCAGTGTTCCATACAGAAAGGCTTAAGTCCATCGGTGAACTAGACCGAGTCTTGCTCTACTCAAAGTCAATAGGAGTTTTACTTTATTATTGTAAACGATTTTGAATAAAAGAGATAAATATATATTGATTTGAATACATTCACAAAGGTTTATTTGACCAATAACAACGTAAATAAAAATCCAAACACATTTCAATACCTTTTGTATCTAACAGTTTTTTTCTCTCAATTCAGACTGCTTTGTCTCAGCCATCTCTCAGTAATTCTCTTTTTGGCCTATCAGTACTGTTAGTTGTCTATTCTTCTTGGACAGTAAATAAACTTTGTATTTCAGGATAACTTTCAAGCACTATTTTACTGCATAACAGCAAAACCTTTATCTTTGCTGACTTATACTCCACCTGAAAACAACCTGGAGGTCCTTTTCAGATAAGCATTTTGGCAGTTAATGTTGGATTGCAGTATTTTTATTAGCATTGAATGAATCCCTCTACACACTTCAACAGGTAAATGAGAGAGAAATCATTAAACATATCTGTGCAATTAAATACCCTAATGTATTGCAAACAAAAATTATTTCATGAGTTGCTGAACAAATGAAGGCTAGTTTCCTATGGATCTCTGTGTTACATGCCTTCATTTACTCAGTCCCCTCTCTTCGCTGCAGCATAATCAGCTCCTTTGCTATCTGCTTTCTGTTTGACTGAACAAGAAGTAGCAGGGTGCATTGGTCAAATGGATGCTGCACCACAGAGTAGAAACACAGCTATACTAAAATTGTCTTTTCTTGGTAGGGGAACTACTTTGGTCTTTCTATACCTTCGGATTTTCTTAAACCTTACAGGGACTAAATGTATTGAAAGTTTCTCTCTCTCTGTCAAACAAACTTGAGGTCTCTATCCTTTTTTTTTCAAATATATGTAAAATCTCCACCCCTTTGTCAAACCAATGGAAAAAAAAAAAAAAAGATGCAAGGTGTGTAAGTCTTGCTTCCTTGCAAAGCCTGGCAAAAAATACCCACTCTTACAGGAGACTGCATGAATATTTCTCCTAAGTTCTCATGCCATGTGTTTAAATTGTCTTAGCAAAATATACTTTGGAGCTGTCAGAAATGTTCTCCTCAGTTATTTGTGTTACTGTGTTACGTTGGACAAACACATTTTAACATTTAACACCTCTGTCCGAAACATTTGGGAGACTTCTGCCCACTTTTTATTTCCAAATCAAAACTGGCACAAGTATATTCCTACTGTTTAATGTTAAAAAGGTAATTAAAATGAAATGCAGTGTCAATGCAAGATGTTCAAGAATTTATGATAACAAAGTTCTTTGCTAATATTTTTGGCCATAGTCTTGTGATTATGTTATCTTCAGCCTGGCCAAAGTCCTGCATGACTACCCCATAAAAGTCCTGTAGGACTGCCCCATAAAAGCTAATCCACAACTGCAGCTGGAAAACCCTTAGTGATTGCTTGTTATTTTCAAACATTAAATTAAGAAGTTTGTTCTGTGAGTTTTCTAGTAAACTTTGCAAATTGATTTTCCAGGTATTAGGGGGAGCCTTCTGCTGATGGCAGAGCAATACAGAAATGGACATATTTTGAGGAGAAAGAAGACATCGGTCCCCCATGCTGCTCTGGGAAGAAGTAGGGCTATGGAAAACTTGCTAGGAACTTACTGAGAAGAAAGTGGGCTATTGCTAAGTCCACTCTTAGCTGGGCTGAGCACTTATTTCCAGAGGTCTGCTGTACCACTAGAATCAAACACAGTGGGAATGTTTTGCCCATTTCTAATCCTTGCAGGAGCCGTTCACTGTTGCTGGAAGGTATCTGCCTTGGGCTAAGAGCATTCATGCATATCAACTGGGTCCAGGACACTTTGGCAGAAAAAATATGCCAGAATAAGGTTGAAGAAAAGATGTTAATTGCTATCCAGCAGAGAAAAAGTGACATTATTGGCACGAGAAAGCATACTTCAAGAGGTGGTCTGGCATCTCATTTGCAGCCTATTTGAATGCCATTTCTTTCTTTGTGAGCAGGGATCATGTTGGATTTTTTTTTCATATGAAGAGCTTATGTTAAATACAACATGAACTCTCAGCTCCAAGTTCCTTTACACTAATGGAAGTCTAGAGTTAACTCCACAGCATTCTGAATCTGGTTTACAGAGCTTAATCAAAAGAGCTGCATGGCTCTTCTCATGTATTTAAGAGGACTGCAATATAAATGAAGTGAAGGAAAAAGTGGGTCACAACTTTGGCAACCCTTTTTCCTTGCCTCTATTTTTGGTCTCAGAGTTAAAGCCTTCAACATTTCCTTGTACGGACAAAAAAATTAATAAAAAAACAAACCTTACAGTGGAGGCAACCATACAATTAAAATGGCTTTACTTTACCAGTGAGAAAAATACATAAAAATGGGCAACAGCCTGCAAAAGCCCCAATATCATACCACATATGGTGTGAACTGATAAAATTAGTGTAGGTGATCTGCAGATAATGTCTGGGAAATGTTAACAGTAAAACTGTATGTGCTGAAGGCCTCCAAAGTTTAAATAAATATTCCAAGTAAATGTTATGAAAACCTCTACTCCTTTCATGAGAACCTGTTCCAAGAAGGCTAACTGAGATATAGTTTATTTACATGAATCCCATTTTGATCTTCAATAAAAATAAAGTACAGGCTGTGCTGGACAGGATGGTATTGCACAGCCAGCAGGAGAGGGCACAAATCCCATTCATCTCAGAGATATGCCCAGCTTGTGGAAACAGGAGATATTGTCCTTCTAGGAAAGCAAGCAAAATTTTGTTCTACACATGCTCCAGTTTTGCAGCCTCCAGGGTGCTTAAAAATGCAGATTCGATTGATCCTCCTGCAGGAGGGAATCCAATTCAGTTTATTCCCTTTAGGAAAGCTATAAAAAGCCAAAGGGAGGGGAACATGTTCTGAAATGCTGTGTCCACACACAAGGCCAAAAAAGACCCCTGGTCAGCAGGGAGAGAGTTCCCCTGATCCTGGCCCAGCAGGTCACCACCCTTTGCTTTGTAGACCTAATGCTTGCCTTGGGTTGAGCACAGCCTGGCTTGGAGGCAAGAGCAGAGGAGATTTAGTGAGATGAGGGGAAGGTGGAGTTGGGACACTGAAGCATGTCCATGTTTCTGGGGCTGGTAGACCTAACAAAGGTGGGGATAGGGACAAGAAGAGGTTTCAGATGCTGCAAATGGGAAAATATTTCTTGAGAAACTACAGGAATAAGGTTTCTTTCTTCATCTCCCATCTTCCCAAGAACTCTCTCCCTCACACAAAATGCCCAGCTACCATCCTGTACCTACCCACTTGTGCGGCATGTGTGGCCAAAGAAAGAGCATGGAGGAAGGAAAAGGGTAGGGTCAATGACAATTTCCCATCATTAAGAGAGGGACAGAAACACAGCTGGGCTAGAGACCCAGCAGGAGAGCCCCAGGGGGATGTGCTGCTGCTCTCCCTGCACTGGTGGACCTCTACAGAGGGCAAAACCAGCTGGAGGAGGCAGAGGCAGAGGAGGAGGCTTGTTGCCAGCCTGGGGTGGGCTGGCTGGGGGTGAGGGTGGCAGTGCCTCTGCAAGCAGGGAGCCACGGCCAGGCTCACTGCTTGAGAGTCCCTCCAGGACTTCAGCTCGGGGCCAGGAGAAGCCCGCAGCAGGATGAACGCAAAGGCTGGCTGAAGCCAGCTTTCCTATCATTGCTCCCCTCCACCCCTACCACTCCAGACTTCATTTACGCTTGACTGGAAGTCCCACTGTGTTTTATTTACAAATGAACAAATTCATTGTAGGTTCTGGACCAAAGTTTCCATAACCCCTGACTTTCAAGTGGAAACGATCCTTTCAACATGGTGGATCACCAATGCACGTTGTGGGTTGTTATCGATGGGCTTGGGCAGTGGGATCAGGCCTTGATACAAGACATTTTGAGGTGGCAGAGAGGTGGGGACAATGCAGAAAGCGAAAGCAGATGCTGGGGCCATGGAGAGGGCAGAACTGCCTCTTTCAGGGCCAGCTTGTGCCATTTTCTGTCTGAGAGAACTAGGCCATTTGATTCACCTGAAAAATCACTTTTCTATAGATTCAAACCATGGCACGACTAAGCAGGTAGAATCAAACCTGAGTGACCCACATTTTCAAGTTTTGATTTTTAAAGGCTAAAAATCTGATATCCCAACAGCATCATACTTGTCAGGTTTTAATTTAAATGAATGTCTTCAGTTTCATAAAGCAGTTTGCTTTTGGGCTGATGGTATGTGTGTCAGGTTTCATATTTATGACTGAGTTACAGACCCTGAATTAAATAAATAATATGGAACCATGGACAGGTTCTACTTTTGTAACATTTTTTACTTTGTAGAAATATAAAAATAAATATTTGCATTTGATTAATAAGTTTTAGCTTGGTTGCATAACTAACTGTGTTGTTAACTTTTCTTTGTGTTCATTTAGTATAAATTAGATGGCAGAGAAAAAGTATGTCTCATGACAGCCATGTAAAATACTCCAACAACAGAGTTTCTCCATTTACTGGGTAAGCAAATTGTTCCTTGGATTTTTGTGCTGCATAACTTATGGGGAATACCTAAAGACAGGAAATAAATAAACTTTTATTCTTTGCCAGGCTGTGTGTCTATCTATAAACAGGTCAAATTGGTGGGGGAAATAACAGTGGAGAATGTTCAAAATACCAGTTTTCACTTCTGCCTTGTGCTCATGCCTGTTTTGAGCGTGATCCAGTTTTTAAAACCCAAATGCTAAAGAGAATGTGAACTGTACATTGTCTCTGCTAACATCATAATATGATAAAATAATTTCTGAGGATTTTTTTTCCCCAATATTAACATTTCAATGGCTATATTTTCCACAGGTAGGGCAGGATTTTCTTTTATTTATCTACATTGTTACATTTCATATTCCCAGATGATTCACTGAATATGGAAATTTTACTATCAGATGCAGTATCTTTGACAGAACAAACAGCAACATTTCATTTTTGGAAAGCTGGTAGTTTCAAAAAACTCCTTTGTAGTACTTACAGATTGCCAACCTCGATGACCTAGGGTTAAAATAATATTAAGCTGAAACAAACTAAAAATATCAACAACTTGGGTATTACTTAAACATCATGCTTCCCTTGACACAAAAGCAATTTCATTCATCTGCACCATTTCCTTTTGTTTTTACTAGCTGTCCAAATCTTGGAGGCAACTCTGCAAATCCCGGTCCTACTTTTTTCAATTTGATAGGTCACACTGAAAACTGATAAAAGATGCTTATGTTTTTTCCTGCTACATTTGCAGTGCTGCCAACCGCAAACTTAAAGAAAACAAGAATATATTCCCCATAGTCTTGAAATGGCATAAAGGACATGAAGAAGAAAAAGAAAGGTGGGTTATTCACATCTGAGTTGGGAGTTTTAAGCTCTGAAACTATAATTGCCTCACATTCTTCATACTTCGTCTGGAAGTAAAAGAAGACAGAAGCTTTGCTTTTAATGCAACAGGAGATTCTTGTGAAATAGAAATGTTTTAGCTTTCTCTCAGCCAGAATCTTGAGGCTTTAAGAAAAAAAACGTAAGTAGTGAGACTTGTGATGAAATTGTGAGAGCTGGCAATACCTCAGTCAAGCTTGTTCTTCATTTCCATTGAAGTTGAAAGGAAAAATGCCAAAACCATACTTCTGGTGCAAAAAGTGATAAACTAGCAGGAAACAGTCTTGCCCAGTCAGCTTTTTCCCTGAAATGAAAGACAAGCATCTTGTAAAAGGTCTGCTCAGAGTTCCAGTGAAGTCAAATTGCAAAATCTCACTGACTCCAGCGTTCAAATAGTTCTAACGCTTAAGGGGTTGTTCAAGGGAAGAGAGGGTACTCTGCTACCAAATTAAAATTCGGATATTCTTGGACTTGATAAGCCTGTAGCTCTTTAGAAACAGGCTACCATAGACAAGTATTTTTCTTTTTGCCTCCTTACCAAGATGAACTTCTGCTACTGGCTTTGCTGTGAAATATTCAAAAATGACACTGAATACTGTGTTTCTGCTTATGTTTAAGAGAAGCTGAATTTACCAAGGTAAATTAAATGTTTAACAGAAGTTGAAGTTAGCAAGCTAAGTTAAATTTTTGCAATTTATTCAAGAAAGTGAGCTTATTGGGTAAGGGGCAACCTAAAAGGATGAAATAAGTTAAAATAATGTAGGTTTAAGGGTAAATATGGCACCATGACTAGTAGCATATAAAGTTGTATACCCATTATCTTTAAAACATGATGGCAATGCTAGTGCCAAGTCATATTCAACATCACAAGATGCTTTCTACAGGTGGTGTCTTAACCCAATGCAAGGTCATGTTGCCATCAAAGATGCCTGTGCAATCATCTGTGCTCCAGCTGTGTGTGCCCACCATGTCTTTCTCATTTGCACTGTCAATTATGCAATCTCAGAGCTGTTGGACCTGCTTGCACAGCTGCTTGAAAATCAGCCCATCAACCCCACCCCAAAACCAAAAAGAAAATAGGTTAGCATTTAGCTGAATCTGTAAGCTGACCTGACTCTCTATTTGTCCCGAGTATCAGACAGAGGTGGTAGCAGAATTATGCATGTGGTGACCGTGGGAAGGTAGGACTACCCTTTGCGCAGAAGCATGGTCTTAAAAAACCTTAAGCTAATCATTAAACTGGACCTTGACATTACAAGTTTGTCTGGGATAACAAGGTCTGGCTGATTCTAACTGTGCTGCTTTTCCACCACCTTGCACTTTAGGAAACCCTTCCAACCTGTGCAGACTGGGCTTAAAAAACAGAGCAGATGACCTGAGAGTTCTCCATTGGCAGTGCTTTCAGTCTGCTTCCTGCAGGTGTAAATCACCCCACCAGGTGCTAAGCAGAAAGCCCAAGGGCTGGATTCATTTTTCTTCCTTAAGACTGTGTTGTACTACCGTAGTAAAAATGAATGTGATCATAGTAAAAAACTGTTTGCAAGTCATGACAGTATCTAGCTCAGCATCATCTTCCTGATGCTACCAAGAGTGCAGAACATTAAATTTTCATTTATATCTACAAATATCTAAAGTGTTCATTTAGTCTTTGCTTTGTTTTATTTCCACTTGCCTAAATCAAATTAATTTTATATTAAGGACAAGATTTCCATTAGGAATCAAATTAACAGGCTGAAATAGCTACCAACACAAGGTTTTGCTACTTGTAACAGAGAGTTGCACACACTGAAAATCTTAAGCCGTTGCTTTAAGAGTTTCTATGTCACAAAGCAAATTCCCTACTAACCTCCTTGACAGTAAGCAAAAAATCAGTGCTTGAAAAATTAAGGAAGAAGAAAATTAAGATTTTCTACAATATAACATGAAACTCTTTTGTGGAACAGAAAGGGCATTGATCTATCCAGTGTGGGCAACGAGTAGTGCTGTCTCTTTTACTTTGCCATTGTAAAGGAACCAAATGGGCACAGTGAAGTCAAAATTAACTGTTTACTGCGTGTAAGGGACATGTCAAGTCCAGATACACAACTGGCTGTTTGATGTGAGCAATCAAATACACAGCAGTTCAGAATTATTAGACTAATTGTTGTTGGGAAAACAGCTATTTTTTTCTCATCAGATAGCAATTATACACTTGATAACTAATTGAGCAATTAAAATCCTTTCTAAAACAAATCCTTTCCTAAGCTAATACTTAGACCGTATTTCCTTTCCATGTTCATTAGGCACCTGCAGTTTCTGTCCTTTTTCACTGTATAGCAGGATCCTGTCTCTGCTTTGCCTGTTTCTCTTCAAACGGTGTGCAGTCCAAAGGAACAATGTGGGTGAGGTTCAAATATCTCCATTTACTCTCTGTAAATACTCAGTGTGTAGTGTGCAAGGCGAAGCAACAGCTAAACACCGTTGCTTTGGCTGAGTTCTGGTGGCTCTGAAACAGAGGATGCGGTCAGGCACTGTATTCTGTAGTCAGTGACCAGGCTACAGGCCACTAGACATTTCACAAGCTGTGAAAGGGATACTCCTCAACTCCTATCATTGCGGACATATTGCATTAGTTTGAATAAGAGGAGAGCTGTATTTAAAATCATAAAGTAATACTAGTCTAACAGGACCTCCAGAAGTCATCTAGCCCAAAGCAGGGCCAACTTTAAAGTTACACCAGCTTGCCTGAGGTCTTGTCCAGACTAATTTTGAGTATCTCCAGAGATGGTGGTGATACCACTGCCTCTTTGGGCAACCGCTTCCAGTGCTTGACCACTCTTACTGTGAAGAATGTGTCTCTTCTTTCCCAGAGATTCAGTTCAGGAAAAAAGGGGATTACACCAAGCATTAGAGCTGAAGAAGAGGGGCAGCATGTGTGCCAGGCAGACGCTGGAGGGGCAGGTGGCACCAGAGGCATGGAGAAGATGTCTTCCAGAGCTGTGAGATCTTTTTGCAAAGAGTTTGCATAGCCAGTTGCAACCTTTTTAAAATCCCTTGTAAACTTGGGTTGACTGACAGAAAAAGGCCATTGACAGTATCTTCCCTAGCCTGGGAGAGATTACTGGGAATTAGTGATCCTGCAGAGCCACCCAGGGTGTGACGTGGCTTGCCATATTGCTCTGGGGAACCGTATCGCTTGCTTATGGTCAGACTTCAGGCTCTCCAGCACAGCACCAGTTGTTGCAGCCATTCATTCCTGCCACTGTGCTGCCGCAGCAGCGTTATAGGCCTGAAGCTCTCTGCTTGTTGGCTGCTCGGTTTTTACCGCCAATAATAATCCAGTCCTATTAACAAACACGCCATCTGTACTGCGTTGCTGCCTTAGGCCAGAAGTTGGGACTGCCTTGTGCTACATTTTCTCTGTGTGCATCACAAATCCATGTGCTACTCATTCAGGGGATCGGTTTTAGTCCTGCTGCTTTAACTGAGCTGTGCAGGGCAGTACTGATCTTACACTTTTAAATCTGGTGATGTGTAAAGAAGTAAAACCCCATTTTTGACAATTTTTTTGGATCCAGTTCCTGACTGAGAGGGCCTGTTGATTTTGGTGGAGTCATGCAAGCGATTAATCTGCTTTTTGTGTACAGTGAGTCCTGTTCTGTAGACAAATGAAAACCCCTTAAAGGGCAGTGTTCACCATCTTACCAAGATGCTTCCAGAGGGGATGGGAGTTGATTTGTAAGGAGGTCCAGAAGCCAAGTAATACAACAAAGGAACATTCTTTTTTTTCCGTTAAATGTTTGCAGAAAAGATGATAGAGGCTCTTTTAGGCATACCAGGCTGAAAATCTCCATTTTAAAAATCTGTTTTTTCCTCTAGAAAAACTGTAGGAAAAATCTGCTTAAAGCCTCGTGTTTTGCAGCACAATCAGCTGCTGCCTGTGGCATCACTTCCAAACCAGTTTTCTTTTCCCCATAAATAATCAAGTCCATTTTGTTTGAAGTATTTTACATCCTGTGCTAAGGCACTTGTCTCATGCACACATTTAAACATGCACACACAGGAATATGCTGGGAGATTTTTTTTCTCCAAGGCCAAGACAGGCAAATGGTCTGAAGTCTTTTGCTGTCAGTGATGGAGATCAAAGGTTACTGGATAAGCTCTGAACCTCTGTGTGAACATCTTAGATCAGCTGAGAATGTGTCAAGGTCTATAATGTTACCTAGAAACTTTAAAACCTCTGTGGTTTAGGAAAACTGTTCCCACGGCTTACTTTGCCCCTTGGGCAAATACTGTCATCTCAAAATGGGATAACTTATGAAACATTACAAGTCTAGAGGCTCTAAGCTATTTCCTTGTGACAGTGCAGTTTGGTCCTCATGGGGTATTAGATGATTATTTTGATTTCATTGCTAGCTTCACCTTCATCATCAGTCTTTGCAAAATAAGAAAATGAGACGGATCAGTTTTGCTGTACTTATCTGTTGGTGCCCCCATAATTCTAGAAGATAGAGTTAATTCTGGCAGAAGAAATATTCTTTTCCAGCAATTGCGCTCCAGTGCAAACATGGATTTCTGTTAAGCCTGAGCAGAAATAAACAAGACAGAAAAAAGATGTAGCTCTGCTAACAGTTTTGATATTTTCTTCCCAGTGGTTTGGAGCGTGGGAGAAATAGAAATGGGAATGGGCAATCCTGATACAATAACGATTGCAAACATAGCCCAGGGGTGATCTTCAGGTCAAGTAAGATTACCAAAATGAAGGAAAAAACAAGTAGACTAAGAAACATAGGACAAAATACACCAACCAAAATTATACCTAAGTTGGAAAAAGCCTTTGTGTATGAGCTTGTTTGTAAAGCTGATGCACTACCCATCTAAGGCAAACTGCTGATTATTTTTTCAATTCCAAATTCTCTGAGCGCTTACCCTGGGAGAAAATGTTTGCTGGAACTTGCTGTATTTCCACTAGACTTTTAATTATCCTACTGGGATGCTATTTACAGCCAGCATTTTAGGGCGAGCCTTAGAGGTGCAGTTCCCATTAACATTAATGATGTGTGCATGCTGTGAAGATAACTATAATCCCTTTTCAGATTAAACACTTGGTGCTGTCAAACCTTTTCCTAATGCTGTAAATCGGAAGGCATTCAAAATGGGTGTAGGTTTTTTTTTTCCCTGTATGAGTGATTGCAGTAATTTTGATTGCTTTGGATGAACAAAAAGATCTCTCCAAGACTGATGTTGTCTGCCAGAAAGCATAGTTATGAATGGGTGGCCTGGTTACTGTAGGTGTTCAGGTTCTTTGAAAGTCACATCAAAGAGTCTCTACAGTATATCCTTGCTGGAGCTAAGGCACTTAAAATGTATAAAAACTTACAAATTTTAATTCTTCAATTTAATTTAAATCCACTGTCGGATTGCTGGTGGCCCATTTTGCATCAATATACATTCAGTGTAGCAGGAGGACTGTTCTGTGAGTTTCACAAGTTGTGGATAAAACCAGAATGTGATCCCATGAGAAAAGTAATTGCTCTCCTTTCTGAAATACAAGCTCTCCATGCACTAAGTGCGGTATATCTAGTTTTGCTCTCCATGGATATGTTATATCTCTAGCTGAACACAAAACTGATGTAAAGAATTTCAACATCAAACTTGTGGACATGCTGTGCTGGTCTACAATCAAATTAATGTGCAGATAATTGCACGAGGAATTGATAAACATGTTTCAGACAGAGAGGCCTAACTGCGGGTATCCTCTGCCCTGGAGACCTCTGCTTTGTAACTAAGCCAATATGGGAATCCAGAGAGAGAGAGAAATATAGCTGAAGTATTCACATCTTCAAGCAAGAAAGCAAAACAAGGCATTTAAGAGAAAGATGTAAACAAATCAAGACACAATGTAGCCCTAAAATTAATTCTCTCTTTAATATTATGCAGTTACACATATAATACATACATTTAAACACAGAGATATTGAGATAAATTCAGGCCCATGGATAAGTGGGTTTCCAGGGTGGGAAAAGCCCTCGCACTTGTTGGCACTGGCTGATGAGATGCCTGTTCTGCTTCATCTGCTACAGGCAAAGCTGAGCCGGCTCCTGTTTAGTTCAGGGCTGTACCTGCCTTTGCCATCCATCCACCCCAACAGAATGTAAAGCCTATCCACATTTATTGCTTCCTTCTTCAAACCATGCAGTGGTAGTAAATTGTTAATTAATTCTTAAGGGTAATCTAAAGGTTTAGCTCATTTAAATGCCCCCTAAATACCTTGTAGTTATTCAGGGAGATTATCTGGCCTACCCAAAACCTTATGGAAACTTGGGTGGGAATAGAAAGCAAATGTACTGGGAGAGTGTAGGAGTTAGTTACTACCATCTTAGATCCCATTTGAAGCACCCTTGAAGGAAATGAAGTGTCACCCATTCACATCCAAATTACAATCTGCAGTTGTGTGATATGAAGAACAAAAGTTTAAAAAATGGCACAATACTAAATTTGTGTTGGGGAGAATTTGGCACAGGCTGCATAAATTGTTTGTATTCTTTAGCACTGTTCGGTACTTTATGAACCTTCTGTACACTCTGAGTAATCTCCATTTTAGGTGACAAAGATGTTCCCAGGCTGCATGTACACCGGGCCAGGCTTGGTGCTGTTACTACTGATGTAGTAGTGAAAAGAGATGCATCTGTCCTGCGCCCAGAGTCTGAACTGGAGGCAACTCAACACTTCAGCAGAAAAGATTGTTTCTCACTGCTTGTCCCCGGTTGTCACTCTCACTCCTTCACTGCTTGCAGCTGCACCATCCAGGAAGAAAGCTCTTCCAAACCTCTTCAATAATATTTGAAATCACCTTTTTAAAAAGGGAGAGGAAATACAGGTATTGCACACCAGGAAGAAACCCAAATCCATTCAGGGCCATTTTATGCAGTGCAGAGCACCCTGAGAATTTCCAAGTACCTGAACTAGGCGAAACACGGAAGGGCAGATGTCCGCGTAAAATAGCATATTTCCGTGTAAGTCATGTGGAGTGATGCCAGCTGAGACTGGGGATTAACCTCTTCTTTAAAGTTTATAGTATTTATCTTTAAAACAATACACAGGTTTTGTAAGTGGAACTGCAAAGCACTCAAGAATATTTACATTGCAGCAGGAGGGCCTTTTGATTCTGTGATCACTGCTCCCGCCTGTACTTCTAGTTAGTGCTTCTATAAATAAGGAAGTACCCATTATTGGTAGCCCAAAAAAGGAAGCGCATAATAGTCCTCCCAGCAGGGTAAGTGCTAAGAAAACATCAACGCACTCCCAGGCCCTTCACGTGCACTCCTCTGCGAGTCCGGGAGAGGCCACTTACCTCTGCAAGGAAAACCTTCAAAGCTGGAGATGGGGGTATACTAGGTGATAAGTCATTCAGGGTCTCTGCGGAAAATTTCTCCCAATTCAGCTGGCTGCCTCCACCCACATGTCACAAACCCGTCACGTGCTGCAAGTGCAATGCGTGCAAAGGGCCGTCGGGCAAAGCCTGGCCACGCCTCCAGCAGAAGCAGCAAAGTGGAGAAAGTGGTAGGAGGGAGAAGCAAGTCATGTTTGGTGGGTGATGCAGTCCTGAGGACACCTGAAGAGAATCTGCTGAGAGAAGCCTTGAAGATCATGGTGGCAATGGAGGGATCTTCCTAGACTAAATCCTCCACTTGATGTAAGTCTGCAAGGTTAATTTGTTTCTCGGCCCTATATGATGAGGCTCATATTCTGGCACACGCACACATTGTGGTTCTGTGGTAGCTTAGTCAAAGGATATTGCTATCAAGACAGATTTGAACACAAGAAGAAAGTGGCGACAATTGGACTAGCTGCATACTTCTGAGCTTCACTCCCTGGCAGAGGTACCTACACATCCCCTGAGGACCTTCAGGTCCTGACCCTGGTACTTGCAGGTAGAAGAATATACTCAAATCCTGTGGTGTTGAAAGACCAGAGTGGGCCATGGTGGGCCACGGTGGGCCTCCAACCAAGCCAAGCACTGGGGCTCATCCCCTCACCCTCTCTTCTCTTTGTCATCCAGCCCTGTCCCACTCCGGCTGAAGGTCACTAGTGGATTACAGCAGGTTTGGTAGTTATGTTGCCGGCAAGATCCAGGGGTGGGAGGCTGAAAACGTGGCTGAACACATATGAAAACATGGCTGTTTGGATCACTGTAGGACCCAGTGACTTTTCCATTATTTCTAGTATCTAAACCAATGCCTGATTTCTTCCTGAAAGTGATTCCCTGCTTCGGTGGTTATCGGCTTGTGATCTGTGTGTCTCTCCTATGGGCTGCTTCTGAGATGATTAAGAAAAGTAAATTTCTGTATGCTAGATATTGTGAGTTTTCTGCAGAGGTCTGTGCATCTAATGGAATATTTTAGGGACCCATAAACTGAAAATGCCTGCTACTTTAAAGTAGAGCTACTACTTTACTTCAACTGTAACTCATCTGCCTCTGCATGGGAATTATCTGGTGAAGTGTTAAAAGCCTGCATTGCACAGGTGACATGACTGGAGATAATATTTTTTTCTCTCTTTCTGAAACACTTGGTTTCTTTTACTGAATGTAGTATCAGGATCCATTTCATGTATGCAGCTAGGACTGACCCTAAACTTGACATGTCTTGCTTTTCTGGTCGCCATAGTATTGGATAAACTTCCACAGGTGTGTTTAACAACATGAGTAATAGTTGTCTTTTTTTTTTTTTTAAACAGGGAAAGTGTGCGCACTGGAGTGACTTATTTTGGTAGATTTTGGGGGTCTTTTTTGGTGCGCATATATGCTTCTTTTTGTTTAGGCAAGATCAAAGAATGCGGTAGTACCCGGCATACCGAAGGTGTTTGGTTCTTTGAGAGAGCTCTTCATTTCTGGTGGATTCCTCCATGGATTCCCATTATGGATACTAGTTCCACACAGATAAGCTCTCCCTTGGTAATGGAGCCCTCATCGCATTAGAGGAATTTAATGGTTGACTAGAGTAGAGGCATAGTGTGGGACTGGGCTTTGGGCAACCATGAAGAAAAGACTCTGAACTTGATTTGAAATTCTGCAGGAAATGATATGACAGGGCTCCACGTCTTGCCTCTCAGCTGAGACTGTTACACATGGAAAAGCTTTTTCTACTTCCTTCAGACTGAATTAGGGCTCACAAAACCTCGCTGCACCTTTACTTGCATGGTGCACGCACGGATATGTACACACATGGGTAAAACTCAGGGTAGCATATGGTCTGCCTACAATGCAGGGACTCTAAGATCTCTTAGAGTTGATTAGATGAGTTACAAAGAGGTGCCTTATCACAAATCACATTTGCCTAAGTCCATCATTGGACTGAAAAGCTTTGTTCACTGTTCTGCTCTTAAACAGCAAGATATGCACGGAATTTGGATGGACAAAATAATTCAGAATATTCTAGATGCTGCAGATGCTAGCTGTGTGCGGTTCAGAATATTTCTCTGCAGTCTGAGAGCCAAAATCTGCCCTGTACGCTGACACAATTACACTCACTTACGTGAAGTGACAAGGCTGTAACTAATTGGACTAAGCACGCAAACTTTCACTGCACGTAGCCAAAGACAAACTCTGGCTCCAAATGTTTTTCCCTGAATACATTTTCATGGTACCTGGCCTCATTTTAGCCCAAACAATACATTTTTGTCTACAGACACTAAAAATAGTTCATGTACTAATTAAAAAAAAAACAAGCTGTGACAGAAAACAATGAAGGCAAGGAAATGGGAAAGCATTTTTACATAGCCAGCAGCTTCCCTGGCACCACTTCTAGCTATGAAGAGGGTTATTAGCAAGCCCAGAATTATATAAACAGTTTCCTCTGCCAGCCAGTGTACACCAGAATCATCATTTACTTTCAAGTTATTCAAGTCAGCAAAATCCACCTTTTCATCAGACCAGTGGAAAGATTGGCAGAGGTTTTTAAAAATGGGATTATGATCAGAAAAATGACTCTCTTTCTGAACAGTTCAGTGCCCTAGTTTCAAAAACTCATTGTTATTCCTGCTTTCTTCATTGACAAAAAAAGTGTGTTTATTCCTGCTAGCAGAGCGCGCTCATCAGCCGCAGGAGGGGGAGTTGCATTCTTCTCTGCAAAATGCACCATCATCAAAATCATCCACTAACTCCAAGGTGCTGAATGTCTGCTACTGAACGTGATAACTGAGAAAGAAATAAACAGATTGAGTTTCGGACTCTGCTAATACTAGTTTAAAACAGCAGGGCAAATCTGATCCGGAGTTAATGAGAAATAAACAGTCTTCGCCACTTTTTGATGAATATAAATAACGAATTTGAGG
The DNA here is from genome assembly GCF_000690835.1 of Fulmarus glacialis. Taxonomy (NCBI): domain Eukaryota; kingdom Metazoa; phylum Chordata; class Aves; order Procellariiformes; family Procellariidae; genus Fulmarus; species Fulmarus glacialis. The sequence goes on along the minus strand of NW_009226936.1, from coordinate 5,470 downwards.
AATAAGCTATTCATCTCTTTGGTTTTATATCCTGATGAAAAAGGAGCTGATTGGGCCTAAATCAGGGCTAACGTTTGCTCTCGATCCGGCAGAATAGTGTGGATGCTCTGAGGCTGTGCAAGGAGAGGCTGGTGGCTGCAATGCGCAGCTGCGAGGGAGGGAGCTGCGTCTCAGGGAGCCCTGGGGCACACCAGGAGGCCCCCGGTTCGGTAAATCCTCCAAGATTGCATAACTTGGAACAAGTGAACAGTCCTACAGTGGGGTTATTATGTGCCTCGGGTTATGCAAGTGCTTAAGTGTTTTGCTGGATAGGGGCCCTAATCTCTCAGTATCGTTTTCTCCTATCTTTAAAATGGTAATAATGATTCCTCCATCAGGAAGGGAAGTAATTGATTTAGTCACGATTACAGAAAAGAGGCGTTCTGTAACTACCAAACAAAACAACCCAAAAGCAGGAGAAACAGGGAATTATGTGGAATAATGTCCTGGGATGCTTATTTTATAAGAGGCAGTCCTGTTTTGGAAAGTGCTTATGTTAAACTGCCACCTTCTCTTACTCTGGCTGATCATGTGCATTTAAAAGTAGAACTACCTGGTAAACCCTGCAGGAAGATAGCTGACAAACAGGAGTCAAGTGGATTGTGTTCCTCACACATCATGAATAGATGCCTTCATATCTGAGCAAAGCCTTTGAAAGCATGGGTGTCCTGTTTGGCCTGAAGAACCAGGACAGGTTGTATGAATAACAGGCTGGCTTTCCAGGACCAGGAGTTAGAAAACTCATCCCTTTATGCATCACTGGTTATGCTGCAAATGCTCCTCTTCAAACACAGCCAGGAACTCAGCGTGCTCCCTTGTGAGTGATCCCTGGGGAGTATTGTTCTCAACATCACTAAGACAAATGAAAATTGGAATGACATAATGATGACACTTCTAGATTATAATAGCATTTACAATTAAGATAAAATAAGAGCTAACATGAGAAAATGTACTTATGACTGCGATACTATAATTCCATAAGCCATAGGCTGTTTATTCAGACAAAAGGTGTAGTTGTAGCCTAATAGAGTAAGGGGAATGTTCTACCACGTGCGCTAGCTGAGCCAGTCTCATCCTTAATTGCTGCTGGTGGAGGCAGTCCTGCCCGCCCTGCCCTGGGCTACCTCCCCTTCCACGTGCTGGCTCAGGTGCTTCATTTCAGTTCAGCTCCTTGAACCTGTAAAAGGAGAAACTCAGGGAAAAAAACAGGAAAAGGATATTTTCCAGCCCTGATCCACTTAGGTTGGGCATACAGATTTGCCTGACTTTTTCTGCATGGAAGCTCAACAGCAGCTCTGTGTTCATCTCAGTACTTGGACATTTCTTCAGTAACTTACAGGGAGGGTGAAGGCCTTTAAAAGTCAGCTAAAAATATCCTATGAGATAGCTCTGCTATATTTCCACTAACCTCTGGAATTCAAGCAACTTCATGCATCACTACCAACCCCAACCAAAATCAATGGTTGTAATCGAGATGCAGCAAGCCAACGTGTCTCCCACAGCAGGGTTGCACCCAACAGGACTGCCAGGGCAAAGCGGGTGGAAGGGGAAGGCTGTTTGCACAGCAAATGACCTCTCTTAAATATAGCCAGGTACTCAGCATGCTCCCTTATGAGCAATTCGATGTAGAACAGCTCAAGCTAGTCACTGAAACAGCATTATGCTTTCTGTATAACAGCACGGGCTATGAAACTATAGAAACCTTCTTTTATGTATCATCTACTGTGTTCTTACACAGGCTGATTGTTAGTGAAGACAAATTACTCCTCATTTTTCTTACATACAAAACGTTGCTATTGCTTTAAGCTGTCAGCTACACTAGCAAACACCATGGTTTGGTTATTCACCTTAGCAGGGATTATTTCTTATCAGGAGAAAGTCGACTTTTTCAGAACAAGGGGAACAAGGGCCTCTTATGACAAACTCAAGTTGTAGCTGCCTGTGGTGCTCCCAGGAAGCGTGATCCTGCGTAGCAGGATGGAGACAGCCTGTAGCCTTTGTAGTCACATCAGTCACCGTGTTGTCTCAATATAAAATGTAAGCAGGTTGCTTTCGGAAGGGTATTTCTGTAAAATAAATAGAGTTGTGTGCAAACACAGGTCTAAAAGAAAAAGAAATGCCTTGCAGGATCTTTGAAGTCTTCTCATTTTGTTGCCGTCGGATTAACCTCCTTGCAGCAAAGAAAATTGAGCTCTATTTGTGCAAGTTAGGACCTTCCAGAGAGTTTGCTCATGAGGAGGTGTGGGCATGTGGAATGCTGCGGGCTGACAGGCAATGTATTTGAAAAAGACTTTGAAGTTGAGCTGAATAGTCCTTATATCAGGTCCTCAAAGTCACTGCGGCTGTAAGTTAAACTTGAAAAATAAGAGAGAGGTATTTTACTATCAAACATATATTTTGTTCCCAGACTGAAGCTTTTCCCAGCTGCAGTTGTTTTCAGTCTTCTGTCTAATATTATGCATACGTGTGCACCGTAGGAATGGACAGAGAGTAAGAGTTTGGCTCTGCTTTACATGCTTTATATAGAGAGACCATAAATAACCATGGTAAATAATAGAGTTGGTAAGCATGGTAAATAATAGAGAGTAGTTCTCTTTCTAATTTACTGTTGGAGCTCATTTGGCTCAGTTTTGTCTTTGTGGTATTATGAACCAAGGAGAACTCCATGTAAGGCAATGGGGACACTTTGGTTGGAAATAAGGAAACAATGGAACAAGACTCATTGGAACCATTTACATGTTGGATAAATTAGTTGAAAAACATGTTTCACAGTCTTGGTTTCCTTTCCCCTCTTACCATATAATACTGCAGTTATGTTTTAGTTTGGGAATTTGAACTTTGAGTACCCAAAGCTAAAATAGGGCAGAAATGGCATAAAAGTACAAAAATGGCTGGCAACTTGAGCTAGACCATGGTTTTCAAAATCTCAGAGCCAGCAGCAACACCTGCTTTTGAGAGGACTACAATACGGTCCTGAGATTTTTCCTCACCTCTGGGATTAAGAAGAAGTATTTCATCACCGAGGGCACGTGTGGGACAGATGACTGATGACCTCTGTTCCATGCAATGCTTCTCCGCGGCTTACGAGGAAGACAGAGCAAGGGCTCTGCCCATTTCCTAAGCTTACCTCCACACCCCTTTTATATCAGCCTTGCCCAAAACTGCTTTTCCTCGTAAAGTTATCTGCATGACAAAAAGATAACCAATAGCAGGGCATGAGCAACGCCTACTTTCTGTGGACCATCTCATGTCAAACTAGAAAGAAATCTCTGCCTAATTTGCTGGTATCGCCTGTAAGAGTTTTAATGCTGCTTCATTGCCCAAGAACACATCACTGTGTTTATTTGTTCTTCTTACTCACAAGTTACCTAGTGCTACTCCTAATAGTGAGGAGCTAAACTAAAAGGGAAAAACCAAAGTATTTGCTGGAACAAACTGGATGAGCTTGTTCTCTCCTTTAATTAAGATTCTTTTTTCTGGTTGCGCTGAAGAATCTGCTTTACTGCATCTAGTAGAAATTTTAACATTTTTCATTTGTATTCTGTTTTCTTTTATTAGACAGACTATTGCAGACATAGTTTCTTGTTTTTCTGTAAACATATCCACTAAGAGAAAGTCACTTTTTAATCTGTTCCAAACTCGTGCAAGTTTTAGTGACTTATGCCTTTAACATAAGTCATCTGCACACGATTTTTCTACTTATAAAGGTAGTTTCTACATCAATTTGCTAACATTTTGCCTTTCAGGTGAACCGCAGGAATCCAATAAAGGAAAGGAAAACATAAAGAAGCATTCCTGGTCTCACACCGCCTTTTACCAAGGCAGGCTGCAAGTCTTGTTGTCCTCTCACCCACCGCAGGAACTCCCCCGACGTTCACTATTCACGGGTTCAAGTTTTAGGCTGGCAATATGCCAGGGAGTTCATTAGTGGCACACGGGATAACAGCGCAGACCCAGTCCTCCGGGATTTAAACAATGTTTTAACAGCAGCGTTGTGATGGCTAGAAGAAATTAAACTCTGGCTGGCCCGAGCTGTCTCAGGGGGTCCAAGTACCCACATGTAGCAGATAATATAATAGACTGTTACCTCCCATCTGTAGGCAGCTTTGGGAGACCAGATGTCTCTTGCCTTAGTAGCTAACTATCTGCAAATTGAAGTGTGCAAAGCTAACATATTTTTGCAGTCACCTCACTACTTTGGGAATTTTATTTTTGGCTAAAATGATCAGGTCTCATTAATCCTGAAAACCTCTTAGGACTGGAGATAACTGAAAAACAGAATCCAAATCTTCATGTTTTAGGAAGTTACTTGGGGATCCATCCCGCTTTCCTTGTGCACCTGCAAGTACAGCTTCTTTTGTTTGTTCTGGAAACAGAGCTTAAAAAAAAAACAACAAAAAAACAACAAAGAGAAAGAAAATGAAAAACATAACACAAGCATATGCTCCCGGCTGTGTGGGATGTTCCCTGAAATGAGAAAGTGCCTGTACCAATAAACCATGTCCAGTGGCCCCAGGCCATCCCCGCTCGCTGGGCTGTGTGAAGGTGGATGGGGATGCTCTGGGACAGCTGTGCAGGTCACTGCTGCGTGAGTCACTGCTGTAGAGGGCACGGCTGTGCAGTTCACAGCTGTGTGGGTCACTGTTGGGCACTGCTGGGCGGGACATTGCTGTACAGATCAGTCCTGTGAGGGCCTCCGCTGTGCAGGACATGGCTGTGTGACACTGCTGTGCAGGACATTGTTCTGTGGCTCACCACTGCATGATACACCAGTGCAGGACATCGCTGTGTGGGAGGGACAGCACTGCGTGGGACTGTGCTGTGGGGGTCACTGCAGTGTGGGACACTGCTGTGTGGATGTTGCTGTGAGAATCATCACCATGTGGGACGTTGCTGTGTGGGACATCACTGTGGAAGACACTGCTGGGGGGGACATCAGGGGTCACCGTTGTGTGGGTCCCTGCAGTGTGAGACACTACTGTGTGGGCTATGGCTGTGTGTGACATGGTTGTGTAGGTCGCTGCTGTGTGGGACATCATTGGGTGGTACATGGCTGTGCAGGACATCCCTGTACAGGACATCACTGTGAGGGTCATGGCTGGGCAGGACATCACTGTGTGGGACATATTGCCACGTAGGACGTTGCTGTGTGGGTCACTGATGTGAGGGACGTCCCTGTACAGGACATTACCGTGTGGGACATCACTGTGTCAGACGTGGCTGTGTGTGTCACTGATCTGAGGGACATCCCTATACAGGACATTACCGTGTGGGACATCACTGTGTCAGACGTGGCTCTGTGCATCACTAAGTGAGGGACATCAGTGTGTGGGACATCACTAAGTGGGTCACTGCCATGCGGATCCTGTGGGGAACATCCCCGTGCGGGACACCGCTTTGCAGGACACCCCCGGGGGCACGCACCCCCTCC
>NW_009226935.1:0-4604 GCF_000690835.1 Fulmarus glacialis | reverse complement strand
GCGAGGTGCCGCGGCGCGGGGCCCAGGCGCCCTGGCAGGCCTCGGTGCCTCTGAGAGCCGGGCTCTGCGTCCGCCGCGAAAAGCCTGGGCGAAGCCAAGTAAGTGCCCAGGGTGAGCTGAGTAAGAAGAATGGTGCGAAATGGTCTCAGGAAAACAGAAAGATTAGCTTGAGTTTGTACCCACTCCTTTATCTCCTGGGAAGCCACTATTCAGCTTCCCGAAGGAGCTGTCAAACACACAAAATAAGCAAAATGAAGGAAGAGAAACATTAATTTTCTTCTAATCTCTTTCAGTTACAGTAATTTCAGGTATTATTGTGACAACAGTAGGGGCACGACGTCTCAGAGAAAAAGCAATTTTCAATTTGACAGTACTCTTTCAAAAATGCAGCTGTAGCCAACATTTCTATACATGGGATAGAATTACTGTACTGATCCTCTTAACACTAATAAAAACTAGATTTAAACAGAACGGTCTACTTCCTGCCTCTCCTAGAATAATAGGTGGATGAATTACTTTCCTTGCTTAACAGGAAAATCTCCCCAGTCCCAGCCATTCTTAACTGCCATGTAATGAAATGGTTTTACTAAAGGCCCATCAGGAGGCTATTGTAACAGATTCCACCTGCACCTTTAAAGAAATGGTTCATTGTTTCTTCAGAAAACACAGTGCTTAAAAAAACTAAAGCATTTAATGATTGCTCGGCAAACAAATTCAGAATGAAAAATTCCTGCCTGACTGTTCTGCCTTTACTTTTAAATAGCTCAGTTCAATGGTACTTGGGGGAAAAATATTTTGTCCATTTGCATTTTCAAAATTCCTTTCATTTTAGGATTTTGGGGAATTTAAAATGCTTAAATGAGTCTTACAACATCTTTCTGGGATTGGTTTGTTTAATGGAATTTACTCTTCACTTTTTCCAGGGCGAAGTGAATTACAGATGCCAGTACTTCGGGTCCCAGCTGCCTGGCCCATCCAAGGGGACTCACTGGCAGGGGGGAGAAGAGAGTTTAGAAAGAAAAGGAAGTCGAATTCCCCATTTTTGCTCACAATACACTCAACCAATCCTGTACCATTTTTGTGTTAATGTTTGCATGTAAATAAATTGCACAGATTTATAAACTTGTAATTTTCCACATCACCCCGTGAAGCACTCAGGCGGGAGAAAACAGCAATATGTTTTATGCATTTGAGACTCCATTGGCACTGCACAGCAGGCAGTGCAGTCTGACCTCTGCTGAAACACATCAGCGAAGGTTTTGTCGCAACAAGCAGCTGGGATATCTCCTCATTAACAGCCTTCTCTGACAAAGGGTAGAAGGACCACGCTGTGTTACTCATCCCTGTTTCTCAGTGCAGTCATAGGCATAGAAACATTTTTAAATTGACAGGTTTTTAAATTAATTCCTCTTTGTCTTCTGCTTTTAGAGGTACAGGATGCCTTGAGTCATGTTTTTGAGCTTTCATTTGTAGTTCAGAAACTTATTTTCACTTAATCATAAGACTCCCAGAACAAGGATTTAATCTTCCTCCCCTAAAGAGGGGGTTCAGAGTCACCAGGGTGGCCATCACCTGAGGAAAATTTTGCCTTTTCTTTTGGCTGCTGCACTGACGTTGTTGTGCCTGGATGCACCAAGTCCTCTTGAAAACCCTGGCTTGAGTCAAAGCTCTAAGAGCCAAGATCCCGCAACTTGCTGGCCCATGGCTGGCGCCCCAGGCAGCTTGCTATTGTTGTGGTGCACCAAGAAGTGCATCGCCCTCTGTATTATGAACAGGCACAAATAAGGACCTGGGATTTTTTTATCCCCAGGTGTTCATTCCTTGAGGACTTCAGATATACAGCATACTCCTGCAATTTGGAGATGACTTATGTGTATACGCAGATGTGCACAGACATCAGGTTATATTTATTCATAGGAATAAAACCGTATTTCACTGATATTTCATCAACAAACACTCCCACCAGCGTGACGTGCTTGCCAAAATAGCAATTGTATTCATTAAGGATTATGTAGCAAATGATTGCCCAGTTCAAAGTGTGTTTCAAATACATCTGTAGGCCCCTGCATACAGGTTTTGTCACATAGCTTTTAGAGATTTGTATTTAAGGGAGTGGAAGGGTGGGGTGGGGTAGATGTTATATTTTTTATTATTCTTCTGGTTTTGCAGTCCATACTGAAAATATGCACCTAACCCAAGGGCGATGCGTGTCATTTTTATTCTGTCAAGCTGCCGTGACTGTAGGAGTGCAGAAAGCTGGCAGCTAGTAAAAGAGCACGCTTTATTCAGAACCTGCAAACATATAATCAGTGCTTGCTGCATGTGGCGTTCACCTCGCTTCAGTAGGTGCTGCAGAGCTTTTTTCTATGGCCCTGTTTTATAAGTAGTGTTCTTCTATAAATACGCTAGAATGAAACAGTAACATTAGAAAGGAGAAAGTGGGAACACTGCTTTAATTCATCTAGGCTTCATCGGCATAAAAATACGTCAGGCGTTTCTTTCATGAAGCTTAACAGGAACATATAGATGGGATTTCAAGTCTGCTGGGTTTTTTTTTTCTTCTCAGTAAAATTTCTCTCAGAAAAAAACATGTTAAATGTATTGTGGGGAAAAAAAAGCATTTTAAGTGTATTATTAACCTCTTCTATTACCACTTTCAGTTGTGAACCAACGTGTATAGATTGCTTTCATTCATGAATGGCTGCAATCACTGAGGTATTTACTGCCATTTTTAAATGACTGTAGAAATCTGTAGGCTCATCACATCAGTTGCTTGTGCTTCATCACTTGAAGTCGTAGCAAGTGGCAGGGGAGGCAGAGTGCTGCTGGAGGCACTTCTCCTTCGTGTTGGTGTCACAGCAGAATCTCAGGAGCAAACCTGGGACCTGGGCTTTGGTTAGACACTTTGGTTAGACCCTGCAGAAACCAGTGTTTAATGGCACTCTGAACACACGACCAGATATTCTGAGAGTATAATTTCAGCTTGTGAAACAAAGGCAGTGAGAAAGTATCTTGCCCAAGGTTGAGCAGGGTAACTGTGGGACAGCCAAGAATACCTCTCCTCCTGAACTACCCAGGTCGAGCATGAATCCTAAGGCAGCAAGGCCACAGCGCATCTTTCTCTCGCCTTTGAATTCAGTGGAGGTTCTAGCAGGTGAAGTGAGAGAAACCAGCCCTTTCTCGACAGACCTGGGCATGCACATCGGTCTCAGTGCACTCAACCCACCAGGCTTTTGAGGAACAAGGAGCACTCATTCTGAAAAACATGCAAGTCAGCCACACATAACATTTTCTTGGAAAGGAAACCTCTCTCTCGAGCAAAGTTACCAAGCTCTTTTGCTCTCAAGCCCTGTAGTCGCCCCTGTGCCTTGCAATGCAAGAGTCTGACCCCCCACCAAAACTTGCAGAAATGCCTCTATCTTTGTCAGTGAGGAACTGCCTGTCAAAAAAATAAGAAAAGGAAGCCCTAAGCCTGCAAGACCCTTAAAAAGCTCTGTTGATAAGGCGTGGATGTAATTACAGGTTCAGATGCTGGCTGCACAGCATTAGTCAGTGATATCTGTGTTGCAATGATGGACACCCATTCCCACCACCCGCAGACCCTTTTCTTGCTCTTTTTCGTCTCATGCTGATGTTGTGGTAGGCAGTGGACACCCCTGCTCCCTGCCCGCAGCGGGCCCCGAGGGGTGCCGGGGGTGATATGCCATAAGGCATCTATATACCTATATACAAAGTGCAAAATTGCGATCAGTGGTGATAACGGCACTTGTTGCTGTGATTTGGGAGCGATCCGGTGCTGCTGGCCTAAGCTCCTTTCAGAGGAGGAGAGCACAGCCATAGCTGCTCAGTCGCTCCTGCCAGCCCAGCCCCGGGAGGCAGCCGGGCAGCAGGTAGCCGTATGCCTCCGCTGCCCAGCACCGCGTGCAGATCATTAGCTCTTCTCCGCGAGGCGGCTGCCGTGCATTTTATAAGCTGCTGGAGGTGGAAGGGCGGCCGTCCTGCCAGGCCCCAGAAGACCCGCCAAGCTCTCCCATTATTTCCTCACGGTGGATGCTCTGCCGACCATGAAAAGCACTGGAGTCTTTTTTTGGTTTTTCTTTTCCTACTGTGTTTCTATTCTCTTTAAACAACTCAAATCAGGCAGGCAGTTTATTTTTAAAAATAAAAAAAAAAAGGTTTCTCTTGATCTTTATGTTCCTTTGAATGTGTGAAAAGTAAATAATTATTGTTGACTATTAAGTATTCATCCATAAAGCCATTAATCCAACAACGTTCTAAGAAAGCTAACATGCTTGTCAAGAAGAAAGTGGCAGGGTAAAACAACAGCGTAAAATAATCAAGAGAAAAAGGTCCCTTTTAAAAAAGATGCATTTTATTATGAATGAATCTGCTACAGGTTTATTAAGGGAAAGCAGTTGTTCTGCTCATTGTCTTTCAGCCGAGCCTTTCTATGAATAAAATGTGGTTGTGGTTGAATTAATTTCACTTAGTTTACTAATTTTATAAAGCAAGCCATCTCAACACACACGAAACTAATTACACCCCTGGGTGCCGCGGCGGGGCCGTGCCGGGAGCTTTGCCGGCAGGCGGCATGGGCCGGGCCG
>NW_009226934.1:2963-3307 GCF_000690835.1 Fulmarus glacialis | reverse complement strand
CCTACCCGGTTGCCCTGAGCTGCAGCTGCCGTGGAGGAGAGAGGAAGAAATCTCTCAAACATGGAAAACAAATTGTTTTCCTCTTGCATTTCTCTCTTTTGCTAAAAGCCCCAGTGCAGTAATCTGAGTGGCATTGTTTAGCCAATTACTAATTTACTACGAATTAACTTTAATGCATTAATAAATGTTGTCATTTTCCTGACAAATTATCATAATAACGCGTTTTAATGGGCTGCAGGAGTCGGGAGAATAGTGGGAAATAAATATATTTTAGTATTACTTATTCACTACATCTGTACCTAATTATATTTGCAGAATAATTAACCTGCCGCTTCTTCCCCTGA
>NW_009226934.1:0-2851 GCF_000690835.1 Fulmarus glacialis | reverse complement strand
GGGTGACACTGTCCGGCCGGGCCCGCCGCCAGCTGCCCTGATTTACTTACCTCTGTGCAGGAGAAACTAATCCAGGAGACGGATTGCTGGAAGGACCCTCTGTGTGAAACATGAATCATTCTTTAATCACAGCCTACCCTGGGCTAAAGAGTGCGGCTCCAAGGTACCAGTGGGAGAGGAGGGCTCCAGCCCAGCCTGGATGATTTGGGTACTGCAGCGATGGGTTGGAGGACCCGCCTGCATGCTGCTGCAGCCCCTCTGCAGCCCCCCAGCATTACCCTCGCTGGGGGTGCCGGAGCCCTGGAGCCGCAGGGTCCCTGCACGGAGGAGGGGGCAGTGGAACAGGGTGACGGGCAGCTGGGTGCTTGTGGCACCGTTCCTGGCAGAGGGGATGGGTGATGGGCTCCTGTCTGCCGCGTGAAGGGCGTAGAGCAGAAACCGTGAAACACTGGGCCTGGCCAGCCCGAGGGCTTCTGCTGCCATTCCCGGGCAGTGTGCCACCCCATGGGGAAGGGACAGGGACAGGGACAGGGACAGGGACAGGACAGACCAGCAGCGCTGCGGGCAGGGTGCTGGCATGGAGAACCCGGGGCCCTGGTGTAGTGACAGAGCAGCTGGCTGCTTTCATGGATGCAGGAGGACAGCAGGACAGGAGGACAGCAGGACAGGAGGGCAGTCCTGCAGGCGCTCTCGCAAAGGTAGGTCAGTGCTTGGGCTCGCCACGGCACCCCTCCATCCTGCCACTTTGTGTGGGCTCTGAAGGGTCCTGGACAGCAGCAAAGAACCACAATTACATGAGACCTTTCAATCATAACAGATTTATTCAACACTCATGCATAAATATTAATGTCCCCAAAGATTTTGAACAACTATTTGGCATAATAGCAGAGCAAATATTTAAATCAAACCTGACTAGTATGCATTGCAAACAGACGGGGCAGTTCTGCACACGATGGCACCTCTGGCAAAGCCTGTCTGTGTGCTGGCATTTCTGGGAGCCCCACAGGCTGCTGCGACACGCATGGCACGTGGGCCTGCACCCGCGGATGCCCTCCTCTCCCCTGCTTTCAAAGTGATTGTTTTAGCCACACAGGCTGCTCCCAGGTGAAGGGGAGCACCTCTGCCCAGCCTTGTCCTGGGCTGGGGGTCAGGGCAGCCCCGACCCCGCGATCCCCCTCTTGCACGGGGGCTGGCACACAGCATCGCACCCGCAGCTGGCAGCACAGTCCTGCAGCTCCTGGCGCCCAAGTGGGTTAGCAGTAATTGAGCGAGTTTCAGCCCCTTAGCCCCATTCTCATCCCCTCTCCGAGGGCAGCACACCGGGCACATGATGTATCTGCAGTAATGAACAAAGATGTATTTGCTGTCATCAGACATCATGAAAGCTTATGAAATTATAACTGGCTCCTCTTAGCATTGATGAAGCATGCCCACTTTAGGCAAATTGCCGTTTTCCTGGTTAATGGTATTCCAGCCACTCTCCAGGGAGCTGCCCAAGGGCTGGCGCAGGGCTGTCCCCCTCCTCCTGGCAGCCGGAGCTCCTGGCCCTGGGGGGCTCGGTGGCGAAGGGCACAAGCCGGAGGAGCCGGGGTGCTGGGCAGCCTGCTCCTACTGCTGCTGCTCGCCATGCAGCTCTACAGACCCGAAAGCAAGGACAATGGTTCATCCTCTGGTGCGACCGCCTGTGATCCGTCCTCACGGAGGAGATAAGCTCTTTGCTGTAGGAAATGCAGAGGCTTCGCAGGTCCTGCCTGCTTTCTGATCAGGCTGTGCATTAATGACACAATCGATGCTCATTGATTGTTCAAGGCCATAATATCAGGATGCTATCAGCCAAAATGGCAATTGCACAGAGACCTGGTGTCTCTGGCAGTTGCAGTGCAAAGTAGAGATAACAGAAATCCTGTTCAGCACTGATGAAATAATTGTTCAGTCTGTGCCGCGCAGGTGAACGTGCCGCTGCACTTCGTGGCCATCTGAGTGAGTGGTGCTGTGCTCCTTCCTGGCCGGGGGTCCAGGCGAAGCGAAGGGACTAAAGCGGTTCCTGCTTCATCGGCGTCCCAGGGCGAGTTGCTGGTGTGCAGAAGAAGCAGGAGTCATTCAAGTGGTCATGGCTGCCTCGTTTCCCCTCTTCCTCAGGTGCCTTGACCAGCTCCCTCTTGTGCTCCTAGCTCTCAGCTAGCATTCAGCAAACGAGGGGAGCAGCAAATAGCCTCATTTACAAATACCCTGGGCATGCCTGGAGCTTTCGCAGAACTGGATCAAGAAAAAAATGCCCACAAATGTGCTTTTGGTGTATGATTTCCTTGTAAGGTTTAGAAAACAGCCCCAGCTCTCTCCCCTCCAACAACAACAAACAGATCCTCTAGTAGGTAAGGGGGGAAAGCAGCAAATTGTAGCGATTTCCTACAGAAACGGGCTGGTTTGAGTCTACAGATGTTGGCACTAGTCTGTCTAAAATAAAAATAATTGCAGACCATTAAAATAAAGCGATCTCTTCAGGTGAGAAACAATTATGCTTTTCAATGCAAGTGCACATGTCTTTACACCTAGTAATTATCAATTCCAGAAGATACTTGCTCTGTTATCTCAACAGCATCTCCAGTTATCTTTTCAGGGCTAATTGCAATGGATTTAATTCAGAAGTCAAACACTAATGATTTTGACCTTTATACTTATTCCTGATAACACTTTAAAGGCCATGCAAAACTGATCTGCCTGTTGTTTGCATTGCGCTTCCCCACCTTTTAAGGTGGAGAACCCCTCTTCTGCCCCGGTCTGTCCTTCCTGACGGCTCTGGCCACGGCAGGGGCTGGCAGGAAGGCGGCAGGGGAGGCGGCCTGCGGCCCCC
>NW_009226933.1:0-2400 GCF_000690835.1 Fulmarus glacialis | reverse complement strand
GCGTAACAGCGGGGCGATAGTCCTAGTTATTTTGAGGATGCCTGGTGACCTTTTGCAGGCAACGCAGATAAATGCTGGGCCAGGCGGCATTGTTCTCTCTTAAACCAAGAAATAGAAACATTAATCATCTAACCAGTCATTTATCATGGTTTGGGGGCATTAATTTGATGGTATGTCATTTCCCATTTGGTTTGTGTGTTGTGGAGGTTGCATTCAAAACACCTTCAATTAGATGTAACTAATGATATAGAGCTATTTTAAGGACCAATGATCCCTTACAGCAGGAGGTTGCTGCAGCTGGCACAGCCCTCGGAGCGGCCACCTCTGACACCGGTTAGGAGCAGGGGGACGATCAGGGCTCCCTCGCTGGAGGACAAGCCACCGCCAGCCTCCCCGGGCTGCTGGGCTGCCCCTTCCCCAGCGGGGCTGCGACCTCGCATGGCACAGGGGTCTCACCCCACGCTCGGGAAATCATGAAACGCCCCAGAGCCCGGGAGTTCCCCCCGTCCTCCTTCATCCCAGGCGGTCGGTGGGCTCGTGCAGGCAAACCCGGGAGAAGTTTGCTCAGTACCCAAGAACCATGTTTCCCTCCTACTCAACAACCAGCTCATAGGTGCCGGGCTGACGTTCCTCATCGCGGCCATCCCTTCACCTCGGAGGCTCATTTGTGACGCAGACATTGTGGGAACGTCCTGGACCACGTCAGCCTCGCAGGTACCCGGGCAAGGGAGGGCTGAGGCGTGCAGCTGCTGGGTCCAGCTTTGTCCTGGGGATCCACAACAACGTGGTGGGGGCTGCAGGTGGATGAGGTTGTGATGGGGAAGGGGACAAGGAGGTATCTATGAGCAACTGGGGACCTCCTTTCCCATCGGAGCCCGAGCAGATGTCTGGGGATGCTGCAGTACTGAGGGTCAAACAAGTCTTTGGAGCGGGGTGAGCAGGGAGTTTGGATCAGGACCGGGCAGACAGAGCTTGATCCTCCTCCTCCTCCTCCATGCATCCACTGCATGAAGCCAGGCAGACCACAACGCCCAGATCAAAGATGTCCCAAGGACAGCAAGACCTCTGAGGATGTAGCCCTTGTGCAGGGAAGCACCGCGCCAGCTCGGAGATGAGCGTGCCCCAGCCCGCGAGCACCACGCTGCCGTGGTCTCGCAGAGGAGTCCCAGCCTGGCCCCGGGCCAGGGTCTGAGCGTGAGCACCGGGCGAGCTGCGGCCCGGTGATTAGGTGTGGGTTTGGTTCCTGGCTCGGCCGTGGACTCGTTGCGCAACTGGGGTGAAGCAGGTAACCTCCCGCCTCGCTCGTTTGACTTTAGAGAGCTGTTAAGTCTCTGAATGGAAAAGCACCCCGTAATGACTCGGGTTATTAATGGTTGCTCGGGGAGTAATAGCAGAGCTGGGCAGATCAGAGGAGCTGCCTGCAAACAGCTCTGTCATCCCGCCTTGGAGCTGGCCTGCAACACCCTTATCTTTCCCAGACTGGGGCAGCTCCTGAGCAAAGGCTGCCCATCATGCCAAATTGCACAGCAAAGCAGGCAAACACTCATTAGGTGCTAGGTGGAGCCTACCAAACCCATACTCAAGGGCCACCTAGACCACAGCAAAGCCGGGCTGCAGCATCAGTCTGAGCTGTCAGCACGAAGCAGAAGGAGCTGCGTTACCACAGGTCGAAGTCAGAGCTTTGCCGTGCCTTGGAGAAAATCTCTTGCCGGGAGAGAAGCAAGCACCTGCCCTGCAGCCATGCATGCAACACACCCTTCCCACCACGGCAAGTCATAATGCTCTCTAATGCTAACTAGAAAGTCCTGTCTCCTTAAGACCTGCTCCAAAGCAACCCAGGGAAAGGCAATTGCTGCCCTTTTAGAGAGGTGGGTGATTTACTCCACTGCCTGGAATGATTCATTCGGAGTTGGTCTGGTCTGTTTGGTCAGGGCCGTTTTACAGGCTGGGCTCTCGGTTCCTGGTGCAGCATCACCTCGGGGGCCCTGGGCTCGGCGGCTCCGGGTTTCTTCCAATACGGGTGCACGGTGGGTGCCAGAGGGACTGCCCATCTCCTGTCCCAGAGACCCTTGAGCATCCCCGTATCCCTGGGCAAACGAGAGAGCCGAGGAAGAGGGAATGATCCCAACAAACATTTGGCCTTCCCTGTCCGAGGGCTTTGTCAACACGGAGAAAATCTCTGGAATAGATGTTGCAGAATAAGCTGTTCTGGTGAGCTGTTCGAGGCAGAGAAACCCTCATTCCCTTCTGCAGGCTGGAGAGCCTGTAAAAACCAAACCAAAGTAAATTGCACATATGTCTTTTGCACCAGCTTCTGGCTTTTGCACGAGAAATGTGGCCGAGACGATGGCTTTAAATAAAAATCCTGCCCCGGCTCGAAACACCGCACTGACGCTGGCC
>NW_009226932.1:1172-1658 GCF_000690835.1 Fulmarus glacialis | reverse complement strand
CTCTGATGTCCCCTGTGGGTGTCTGTGTGCCCCTTCACAATGTCTCTGTGTCCCCTGTGTGTCCCCACGGGTGTTTGTCCCCCACCGGTGTCCGTGGTTCTCAGTCTGTCCCCTGTGGATGTCTATGTGTCCCCCCAGGTGTCCACGGGTGTCCCCCGTGTGTCCCCCCACGGGTGTCCATGTGTCCCCCCATGATGTCCGTGTGTCCCCACAGGTGTCCGTGTGTCCCCTTGATGTCCCCTGCGTGCGTCCCTGTGTCCCCTGGGTGTCCCCCACCATGTCCCTGTGTCTCCTGGGTGTCCCCACGGGTGTCCATGTGTCCCCTGTGGGTGTCTGTCTGTGTCCCCTGTGTGTCCCCAACAAGAGTCTAGGTGTCCCCCATGATGTCCGTGTGTCCCCTGGGTGTCCCCCACAGGTGTCCCTGTGGATGTCCCCTATGGGTGGGTGTCCCCCACGGGTGTCCCTGTGTCCCTGTGGATGTCCCCT
>NW_009226932.1:0-402 GCF_000690835.1 Fulmarus glacialis | reverse complement strand
TGTGTCCCCTGGGTGTCCCCCACGGGTGTCCATGTGTCCCCCATGATGTCTGTTTGACCCACGGGTGTCCCCCACGGGTGTCCCTGTGTCCCCGTGTCCCCTGGGTATCCCTCACAGGTGTCCATGTGTCCCCTGGGTGTCCCCCACTGGTGTTCACGTGTCCCCCATGATGTCTGTTTGTCCCCTAGGTGTCCCTGTGGGTGTCCATATGTCCCCACTGACGTCCCCTGCGGGTGTCTGGGTGTCCCCTGGGTGTCCTATGGGTGTCCGTGTGTCCCCACGGGTGTCCCCAGGAGTCCCCACGGGTGCCATCTGTCCCCTCCCCGCAGGACCATGACCCCGGGGCTGCCCCTGCTGCTGCTGGCGTTGGCGCTGCGGGGGGGGACGGGGACCCCCCCCGGG
>NW_009226931.1:0-322 GCF_000690835.1 Fulmarus glacialis | reverse complement strand
TCACCACCCCTGCCACCACCCTGCCACTACTGTCACCCCTGCCATCACCCTGCCACTGCTGCCACCACCCTGGCCACAGGGTCCCCACAGTGTCCCCCACGCATCCCTGGGGTGTCCCCGACACCCTCCCCAGCCACGGGGTGCCCCCAGGGTGTCCCTAACACCCTCCCCATGGTGACCCCGACGTCCCTCCCTGGCCACAGGGTCCTTGCGGTGTCCCCAACACCCTCCCCAGGATCTCCCCAGCACCCTCCTTGGCCGTGCGATGTCCCCGGGGTGTCCCCAGCACCCTCCCCGCCGTGGGGTGGCTCCAGTGTGTCCC
>NW_009226930.1:0-6549 GCF_000690835.1 Fulmarus glacialis | reverse complement strand
AGGTGACCCCTGCGCTTGGGGTCAGCGGGCCGCGGCGTGCGTCAGCCCCGAGAGGCTTAATCCCAACCGGGCAGGGGGAGGAGCGCGGGGGGCGGCGGATTCCTGACCCACAACTGAGCCTGGCATCTTCTCCGGCATTGCCGTGGTCCACCTCCCGCCATAACCAAATAGGGTTGAGTGGTGCTGTCCTGGCACCGGCAGAGCGAGGAGAAATAATAGGAACAGGCAGCAGAAAATATAAAGCAAAAAAATTCCTTTTGTCTCGAGAAAGCAGCCCTTCGGACATTTTCTTCCTCCCTGAAATAGCTTTTCTTGCCACCCAAAAGGAGATGGAATATTTTGCAGGCCATTATTTCAGAGGATTTTTTTATTATTATTATTTTTACCGTAATCATGTGACAAAGCTTGAAATGCTTGTGAATGGCCTGATACGTGGGAAAATAAATATGCAAATACTGTCCCCAGGTTTGCCAGCAGGATTCCGCGAGCTGTTTCCCAAACACACGGTTCAGCCTATACTCGTTATCGGTTCTAGCCACTCATGCAGGACCGCAAGAAATGCAATGCAGAAAATCGCTGGGTTTTCTGCAAGCTGAAAACCTGCGGGTAAAGCTGTGAGTTGCAGGGAGCTTTGCGACTCCTTTCTCACAGAAACTGTCTTTTTGTGCACGGCTTTAACTGGGAGCAGATGCACGCCCGGGGAGCCGCAGTGCGTCTTGTCCCACCACAGGCTTGCAGGACGCCACAGGACAGTGAATTACTGCAGGTGTAGGCTGGAAAGGGAGAGGATCTTACTGGTATTTACCCCGGTGCTGCAGTTCATTCCGTCTGCTGTGACCGCTGAGTTCATCAGGGACACGGAGGTGCCTCGGGAAATGCCGGCAGTGGACGGAGCGCGCTGTAAGAGGGAGCTTCGTTCAGCTCTGTGCCGTGGGAGGAGGTTACAGCGAGCTCGGGCTGCCAAGAGGCACTGGACAATTAAACGGTCCAGCACGGGAGGAACCTCGGTGAAAACATCTTCCCCTGCCCCTGGGTCAGGTCAGGGGCACCCCTCTGCTTCCCGATGAAGAGCTCACCCTCGCCATTAGACAACTGAAGAGTCGAGCTAATGGCGCTTCACGGGGTTTGGACGTATGTCCAGAAGGAAACGGCTGATCTAACTGCAATCTCACACAAACTGCCGATTCAAGAGCTGCTCGCTAGAGCCCAGCACACACAGACTAGATTTATTTAGTCACCCCCTGAGATGTTTTTCCCTCGTGCATGGAGGCAGATGTTTGGTTGTTTAAGACTTAAAATCATCTACCACTGAGATACTTGTCAATAATGAGGCGTGATTGGGAAGGATTAATCAATCCATTTCTCAATACAAGAGAAGTGAGAGGCTTGGAAGTGAGCATTAAGTGATTCACCAGGTTAGATGCTCCCCTTGCTTCCCTTGTCCTCTCTGCTTAATTCTTCCAAGTTTGAAAATGATTCTTTGCTTCTGTTTCTCTTTTTCTCAAAAAATCAAATACTGATACAAATGGAGCAGGATGGGAATGAGTTTATTTCTTTGCTATTTTAATACAAGTATCCACGTATTTCTGACCATATTATTATGGTTATGTTATTTTTCGTAACAGTATAAAAAAAGAGATGAGTGGACTTGTAGCTGCTTCGAAACACTTGCTGAAGTTTCAGGTTCTGAAGGATTGATGGGTCCTTCTGGGCCGTGACACCACTGCTTGTTGCACAGCCTTGTCTTCTCTCATCAGGGTGTTAGTCAGCTGGGAAAGAGCAGATCTGCAGGCCCACAAGGAGCAATTAAACATCCTGGACAGATGTCGGGTCAGGCCCATGCAGTTTCAGCTGAAGCTTTCCAGACTGGTTTTGACCCGTTCCATTTCATGCAGAAAACTGTAGAACTGGGGCAAAGTTAACTCTGCAGAAAAAAAGAGGCATCAAGTCAGGTTACACTTCCAACATTGGAAAAGCCATTCTGGTGCTACCGCAGAGCCACTCGTGTTCACCTAAGCTAGGCAGGATTAGACACTTTGGCGCTCGGCAGCTGTTTCTTTACGCTAGCTGGGCTGCGCGGGGTTCCGGGCTAGGATGCTCCTAACAGCAACCGACGTTTGGGAATCGTTTACTTTCTTGGTCTGCCGTGCTGCTCTGACGGCTTTTCACGGCTCCGCAGCATATCTGTATTTACTTAGGCAAAGATGTGAAGACTGCCCAACAGTCAGCGTTCCTAAATCCCCCCCGAGTGACTGCGGCGGGGGGCGGCCAGGGCAGGGGCTGCCGCAGCACCCACCAGCGATGCTCTCGCAGTGACCCCTGCTGGGTCCGCACCCACAGCTCCCCCACCTCCAGCAACACCCGGCAGCTCTGAGCTGCCGCTCCGCTTTCACGGACTCAGATGCTTGCTTCTTTTCCAGAACTGTTAACTCACCTATATACACGTTTTCCATTTGGCTTCCTTTTTTAATCACCAGCTTAAGCTTGGGGGAAGAAAAAGCAGAGGTATTTTAATTCAGAGAGCTGTATTCTGAGCACCATGAAAAGACAGAAGTACAGGAGTCTGCTGCGAGTTTCAGACGGGCAGACTGCTGCAAAGCACGCACATCTTTGACAGGCTTTTTGGGAAGTGTCACTGTAGGAATAGATTCCTTAGGCATTGGGAGCATCTCTGGAAGTCCTTATAAATGATCACATTTCCCCTCCCTCCCCAAGATAGCGTGACCTTTGCTAGATTGAGCTTTTTGAACAGCTTTTCAGAGTGGGCTACGCTTCTGTGATACACGATACGCTATCTTCAGAAGAGAAACAAATAGCAGTGTGCCTGCTATCTGCTGGCAGTTGCACTCAGAAGACTGAAGCAGATGCACTGTTGCAGAGCCTGTTCCTATGAGATCGAGCCTTCCTCTCGTTCCTCTCACAGCCAGCATTTCCCACATGCCTGGTCGCAGCTTGTTCCTTAACTGCACTACAACCTGAACTCTCTGATGTAGGAGATTTACCTGTAAGAAGATACTTCCCACTTTTTCCAGTTCACTGCTCCCAGCAGTCACTGTGAGTCAGAAAGAAGAGAAGGGAGATAATCTGTTAGCTAAACTGTGAAATAAAAAGTTACTTAGCTGAGAGCTGCTGTTGGGTTTCCCAACCCATCCAGTTTATGTTTTAGCTCTAGTACCTCCAAACTTCCACTCCATATCTATCAGCTGGTTAATCATCAGCGTCTGACCAACAGCCAGGCGTGTTAGGGTGGGGGAATTCACCTTCCACTGCAAGAGCAAAAGACACGCAAGCAATCAATTCAGGCCTCTATTAATGTCACGTGTAATTTCAACATAAATTGGGAACTAGGCAGACTGACAGCAGAAGCCCAAAGTGGAGGTGTGTAAAGGGGCAAATTAATGTGATCGGGAGGGCTCTCAAAGATGTTTGAGTCCTGCCAGGATTTCCATCTGCCTTATCACTTCTGTAAATGAAACTCACTGTTTTTGTTTTAACACTGGTTCAGTGTAACAATATCTGCGCAAAAAGTCATGTGTTCGTGTAACTGCATGACCCCGGGGCTCAAAGCATGCAAAGCAGAAAAACAATCAAAGGAAAGCCACACAGAAGTGGAGGAATCACTAAACCGATGAGGTAGAGGCCGTGGCAAACCAGAAGTATCATTAGACAAAGTGTTCCTTATCAGTTATCCGAGGATCTTCAGTTCAAAAGTCTGAGCTGGTTTTGAAGAAAATACCCCAAGTGCTGACACATCTCAGTATCACAGCGGGGTTTTACAAGTTCCCACTCAAAGACTGGCATTTTGTTAGCTTAGAAACAAGCAAAAATATATTAATACCTGTTCTGCAAAATAGCTGGCTTTCTCCTCACTGAGGCCTGTGGGAGAAACCATATGAGATTACTATATGTGATAAATATTAATTATCTTTTATTTAGTGAAAGTCAGGTGACCTACCTAGAGCAATAAAATCCGCTCTGACTTGTTCAGAAGACAAATTCCTCTTCAGGGCACCTGAATAAACAATGTAAAGAAGAAAAATCACTTTTTACTGAGTCAAACCAATCTTTACTGAGGCAAATAAACGGAGGGACGGAGACCCTGCGATAGAAAGCCTCTGTTCTTGGGTTGTGTTTTGAAACAAACCACAGCTCGTCAAGATAGGAAATACAGTTGTGCCTGCCGGTACCTTTGCAGATGCCCAGTGCTTTAAAAGTCAGGGCGATGGGAGTGCCTGAGAGGGAAGGGAGAGATTTCATTGCAGGTATCCATGGAAACGGCAGCAGCGGTTGTGTTTTGAAGTTGCTGCTTTCTCTCCTATAGAAGCTTTGCTTGTTAAAGGAGAACTGTTAAGGCTGGCAGGCTACTAATTTGACCTACCTGCTGTGTTTTGGATTATGGGTGTGAACGTGTGCATATAACACTTTCCCCTGCTGTGCCTGCCTCCTTTGTTCTGGGGCACAGGCAGCACATGGAAGTTTACAGGGATTCTGTTCTCTGAAGCCAAGAGCAGGAATCTCATAAATTCAAAGAGACTGCCAGTCCCACGTGGCTTTCCGTCTGTGTAGCACATAGGCAAAGCTATCTGCTGTAATCTGTTCCGATACTGTCTGCGGCATCCCAGAGCTAACGAAAAGTTACAACGGGATTGGAGCCAGAGCACGCAAACAGGAACGACGAGACTGAGTGCACCTACTCCAGAATCAGGAAGGGAAAAAATGCCGATTCCACATTAAATACCCCCAAGACAGCTGTAGGAAAGGAAATTATTCATTGCTACTCCTGGACAGAAGAAACGGCTTGAAGTAGTAGAAAGAAAGTTTAGACCAAATGCAGGAAACAGTTGTGCATGGCTTCACTGCTGTGAAGAAAGCTATGGGGAACCCAGGACTGAAGGATAGTAGCAAGGGACTATTAATAACAAGAAGGATCAATGGGATGAACATGCAGTGGAGGTGTCTGATGCATTATCATGTCAAACGGCAGCCACAACATCAGAGTAATCTCATAAAGTGCTGGAGTCTGGGGTATTCAAGGGGAAACCCCCTGCCCCTCTTCCCCACTATTTATGAATGAGAAACTGCTGGACACATGAGTGTTTTCCTAAAACAAGACTGCGAGGACAGATGCCTCCTTTACATGGCCTAGAACCATGCCGGTTCCCAGCCCACTCTAGAGGGGTGTGTACACTGTCTTATCTGTCTCAAAAACAGCACTTGTCCTTGTAGGAATTACAGTACTGGGTCACTTGGATGGAAGTTCCTACAAAGACTTAGTGCCAACAAAAGGTTCTGCTGGTCTGGCAAACATGGATTTACAGGTACAAGTTAAACCTGTCCAAGTTAAACCTCTTGCATTTAATGCACAACATTATTTAAGCCTGTGAAACATGTGTGCAGGCAGGGTGTAAAGAATACAAAGCCCGAGTCACTAAACATTTTTTTTTCAGCAGGAGAATTTTTGATTCTTAAATGCTAAGCCATTTATTAGCTACCATTAGTGCAAACAAAGTGCACTGCAGTTCTGAAGACACACTTTAGCAGCATGCAGGAATGGATGCAATAGTTTGGCCTCAGGGTAGCATATGCAAATGTATCACTTACCATTAGGTACCAGAAGAATACTTTTGACAATGTTTTTCAGGGGGCCCAAGCTGATTTTATTCATGGTGGCAAAGTCTGAGAGCTGAGTCAGAAACCTTTCTACCTGCTCAAGAGAAAGAGCAGCAACACAATCTTATCTCTGCATGTTTCTCACCAGAGAGCCGCATTCACACACGTCTCCGCGGTGTTCTGCACATGCCTTACCTCCTTGGGCTCCGTTAGAAAGCGGAAGAGCACTTCAGTCAGCGCCGAGAATTGCTGTGAAGAAACAGGAGAGTGTTACGGAATCGGGCATCAGCACGTGTCATTTCTCAGCACCTCGCCACCCCCATCACCACCGCGAGGGTGATACACCACCTTGACGCAGCTCCACCTGCCCCCAGTACATTGGTCCCAGAGTTTGACCTCCTGTGCTGGTAAGGTACTCCCGTCGTCGGCGCTACAAGACGCTTATGGATGGGATTTGCTCATGGATGCTTTTCAGAGACTCTCAAGGGGTTTGTGCAGCTGATAGCTGGCACTGCACAGGGCTTTTGTGAGTCGTGGCTAATCAGAAGCTGCTGTTCTATCCTGTGTAATCCAAAAACTGTGAGTGGAAAAAGATGCGAACATCTACTCTCATGTTTCACAAACCCCATGGGGTAACCAGACTAACTCAGGACAGGAAAAGAAGTGGTTAAAGGTCTAGTCGCTGCCTTCACTTTTTTGAGCGTGCAGCTGGCAGGGCTGGAGAACCTGCCCGTGGGGCAGAGCACCACCACGCTCCCTCCTCTGCCGGCACCGGCGCTGGCCATGGCCTTCTGGGTGCGGCTGGCTGGTCTGCTGCTGCACGTGGCTCATCCTGTCCTACCCTCGTCGTCAGCCGTGTCACTGAGATGGCACCAGGCTGTTACCCGCGGTTCTGGCAAGCTGAGCTAAAAAAGCCTCAGCTCGTCCACTAACTTCAGC
>NW_009226929.1:0-28673 GCF_000690835.1 Fulmarus glacialis | reverse complement strand
AGCCTGTAGCGTTGCATGGGGTTGTCAGTATGAGTAAGAAAGAGCTACAAAAAATACAAGAGTGAATAGGTGTTACAGTATTTCTACGTAGGTGCATTCCACTTTCAGTTCTGGCATTCACTCTCTTGTGTCATTAGCCATCAGAAGAGAAAGGGCAGATGAATTATTTCCTAATGAATGGATAAGACGACTGTCATCTGAGTTGCTATTTGAAAGGAAACTTGTGTTTAATTGTTTCTATCAATATTAGGTCATCACCATGCAAAGAAAGGATTGGGGTCAAGTTCTCTTTGCAATAGGTGCTGAACATAAAAGATGAAACACACTTGATTGCAAAGGTAAACTGAAGGGCAGATTTGTTAACAGATGGCTTTGACCACTAATTGACCATGACACCAGTAGTTTCCTGATTTCCTATAGCAGGAATTAATATTTAAAAGGAGTTTGAGGAACAAGCAAATAGTAGCTTTGTAGATAAACTTGGAAATTGATCTTATGATAAAATGCTACTGCTTCTTACAAATGCATGAAACCTACGTGGGAAAATCTGAGCAGATATTGTCCAAAGTTGTGATGAGAGTTTTGGGAGTTGCAAGAGGAGACAGGGAGAGAATTCTGGAAGTGCTTGAAAGGGAAGAGGAGAAATATAATTACTGCAGTGAGAAGACAAGGAGCCAGCTGTATGTGCCCACTGTTCTGCGGCAGGGACAGGTACGATGGCTTCAAAGCAAAAAAAATAGACTGGTCTTGTAGGGTGCATTTTGCATAGATCAGAAAGCTGTGGGCCCAGATACTGTAGTTAAATTGTGTGATGACAGGGGCCTAAACCATAGCATTCCTGATGGGGGACCAAAAAGAAAAAAAAGATCAGACTTCAAAAATGCTGTGGAGAAATCAGTCCTTTTAGGAGAAGCTATAACACACTGCTTAGGAGAGCAAAGGGGAAGCAGGTGTGAGGAAAAATGAGCCTGGTCCTTGAGGAATTCACATGCTCGAGTATCCAAGGTCTTTCATGTTTTTGTAAAAAAAAAAAAAAAAAAAAAAAAAAATCATATTTTCATTCTAGTCAAATTTCTGACCTATACACAGTGTGCCAGGGCATCCCACAGATTTTTTTTTAAAATTGTTTTTTAGTGTTCATATGTACACTTAAGAATTTCAATCCCAATTTGCAGATTTGAAAACAAATTGATCCTCTTCTGTGGTTTATTCTTTATGTTGCATTTTATTCTTGGGAGACCCAAATGGTCAAGTCTTGGCTGTTCGTAAGAACTTTAGATGAAGCGTTAGAAGTTTGGCCCATGTTTTATGGATATATAGATAGGTATGTGAATATCCGTGATGGAAATGGGATTCTCTCTAGCTGTCCTCCACCAGCAACGGAATAATGCAATTCTGAGGGTAGGGGTCAGGCAGTAGGTAGTTTGGAGGCAAGTGTAACACTTCATAAAAGAAGCTGCTACGGTGCTTAGTTTAGCTGGCCGTTGTAAAAGAGGGAACTTGATTCTCTGATTCTGAAGTCAGTACCCCAAGCCATCTATGAAGCGGCTATTTACGCTCTGAGCTATCTGCTTCTTCTGCTATGTCTGTATATTTGCTGTCAATTCTCCATTCTAATTCCTGTCCATTAGTTTTATACGGATTTATTTTAACTGGGGCAAATTCTGTTAGAAGGTTAGTGGGGTGCCTTGTGTGTTTTGCATTATATACACCTGTGTATTAGGGCTGCAAATTCTTTATAGAAGGTGTCCATTTCTTAGTGCACGTTCTTGGCTTTCAAATTATCAGCTGAGCTGGAAGTTTGAAGGTGGCTTGAGTTCAAGCATGGCTTAAAAGAATAATTACGTTGCAAGCTTTCTTGTGTGTAGTGCTCTCAGAAATCTATGTAACTCTACTGTCATCCTCAGTATTGTATAAATTTTAGTTCGACTTCTATGGACTTTATCTTCCAGTATGTTTAGGAACAGCTTCTCTTTATGTTTATTAAAAGTGTGGTTTTCTGAACTAATTGCAGATAACGCTGTGAAAGTTTCACATTCAATACCTGAAATTGTAAAAACATTCTAATCATATATGTAAATTAAATCTTCTTAGAAGAAGCCACTCCTTTTGTTATTGGACTTATTTTCTCTAGTGTTGACATGGATAGTTTTTACTGAGGACCTTTTTAAAGAGCTAAAAGAGTTTTTAGTTCCTCAGTGCCCAAAAGCAAATAGTTTTATTAGTGAACTTTTTAGGGATAAGTTCGGAACTATACTTCTGAGGCTCCTACCCCCTTTTGGTGGGTACAGTATACGATTGTAAAATCTGGACCCTTAGATTTGCAAAACTGTGAAATCTAATTTGCAGTTTCTCATAATCCTAAATTAGTATCTCCTGCTGCAAGTGCCGAAGTTAAGATTCAAGTTTAGGCTTGCAAGAATGTAGTCTGAATAACTCTTAAAAGCGAGGTCATGACTTCAAGATAGTTGTTCTTCCGTGACTTACCTCAAACCTGGGTGTATATAGTATTCTTTCCAAAGACACATTCTAAACAAGGAACTTAGAATTTATTTAAATGTTTGTTTGAAGAGGGCAGAGATAAGTTTAGCAAAATGAAGCTTACAAATGAAACTATTATAGACTATGGTATCTTCGGCAGCCCTTGTTGGTCTGTATTCTCTCTTTGAAGGCAATGATAGATGTCCTCCCTGAATTTATTAAAAATAGTTACAGGAAATTTGTGTGCTTTTAAAATGCCACTGAAAAGGCCTTAGTATCCAGCTTTTTACTATTCTAGTTTTAGGTTCAGCCCAAAATGCCTAGTAAATGCCTTTTGGAGAATACTAGAAAGATTTAAATAAAAGATGAAAAAAGTGTTGTACTTGTGTCTATTTCTGTCACTTGAAATAATGATTTTTTTTTTTTTTTTTTTAAGTTCACATAGGCATTTAAGTCTTATTATCATTAGTGAAATCTGTGTGGAAAAGGTTGGCACCATCTGAATGAATCTGCTAACCTTATTTACAGTATATTTATTACTGGAAATGGCTTTACATGTGTATATACACACATTTTATCTTTTTTTTTTTTTTTTTAATGTCCTGGTAGATACGTAATTAGTTCTGCCTCCTAAAACTTGATGAACATCAGAAGTTACTTTCAAATTATGCTGTTCTTTTCAAGCTGGGATCCTACAAATGCTAACCAGACTTGAAAATTGAGGTCAGTGTGGTTTTGGTGTTTTATCATGCTTAACTTTCTGTGCTGTCTGTGTCAGACACACCTGAAAGTTTGAAATGTCACCATCTAAATCAAGTTAAGGTGTCACCTTAGTTTCATGAAGAGGATGAATCAGGAAATAGAGATATGTTGTCGTTACAAAGGCAGCAATGTTTCAATATTGTATAATAAAAAGATTTCGTATGTTGACTTCTTTAGGTATGGATCACATAACAATTGTTAGCGTAGAGGTTTATTTTGTTTATGTTTCAGTGCTATTTCTATTTTTAGAAGTACTGTAAAAATGGTTTGAAGTACTCAACTCAGGGACCGTTTAGACTTGGATCTTGACTCACATGTTTCTAGTTCATGACATCAGTCTATCATAAGCTGACTTTGTTATAAATAACCAAAAGCTGTACAAACACTATGTAAAACTATTAGTGATTTCCCCCACTCTGTTGTTGTACTCTGGTTTCAAACTCTAGTCTTCAGATAATTGTCGATCATATGCCATTTCTTTTCACCCT
Organism: Fulmarus glacialis; assembly: GCF_000690835.1. Taxonomy (NCBI): domain Eukaryota; kingdom Metazoa; phylum Chordata; class Aves; order Procellariiformes; family Procellariidae; genus Fulmarus; species Fulmarus glacialis. The sequence continues at coordinate 24,942 of NW_009226929.1, read as the reverse complement.
GCTGATCAGAATGCAAAGGCTAAAAAATTAACATTAAATGCTTTTCTAATGTTTTCCTTATGGGCAATTTGTTTAATTGCTGTAGGAATCAAATGTGCATGAGCTTAAGTTGCAAGTCAGTGGGTTCGTAGAAGAAGGCAAGGCAATGCAAGGAGCTTAATGTGGTTTGGACACTAAATTCATAATAATTAAACTTCTAAGATATGTCTAATATGTCTACTTCTGATGGTTTTATGTACAACACATTTGACAATTTTTTTATCTCTATGTTCTCTTTCAGGAGGTAAGATAGAAAACTGGGATGATTAACTATCCTGTATAAATTTAGTAGAGAAAATTTACCTTCAACTTCTCAATTTTGCCTTGCCGTATATGTAAAGCTTTCAAGCCGTTTTAGAAGCAGAGGATGCCAGAAGTCACTGACTTCATCCTTTAGTTTTCTTAAGTGCAAACGTTTATCAGTCCATTGTTGCTTGTAGTGATCTTTGTCTAAGGGTTAGAATTGAGAATTTCTGTTTTGAACAGGACCAAGCTGATGAAAATTTAAAAGCTTGAGGCAAAAAGAGGTCTTTTGAGCTTTTATTATTAATAGGTGGATGACTTTGAAAAACAGAGGATGTTAAAGTTCTGAGGAAGTAAACAATTTCTAGGAAGGGAAATCCGCCTTTCCATATGCTTATTTTTCAAAGAGAGGAAATTACCTAATAAGTGTAAAACTTCAGGGATACAAAATAGAATATCTACTTCAAATTATATTACCTTTGACTTCCACTTCTCACGTATCTTAAGATCTGCCTGAATGTTATTGTAATGTTTTCATTTCTGCTCTTCAAGCCTTCTTCTGTATAACTTCAACTGCCATGGATTTAGGTCTATGATAGGGACTCAAGTGCTGCTTGCTTCCTTTACCCAATGTGCAAAATACATATAGTCATATTATTCCAACTGTCACTTTGTTGCTGTTTGAGAATACTTTCGAGAACTTTCCTCTCCACCTTCCTAGTTGGCATTGGCCTTTGTTATATGAATTGGGATCTCTTAAAAGGCCTGATTTTCATAAGGAGTATACACTGCATCTCTTGAAAAGTGTGTGTAGCCCTTCATCATGTGTCGTACTGGCTACCAAAAACGGAGATAGCAAGGAAGTTGTTAGTTTCGAACTGTGTCTGTAGACTATCTTACTTGTGGAAGAATTTTTCTATGCAGGGAGAAAACCTTTGGTGGAAAATATGGCTGCAGTTTTAGATTCTTTATTAATTAATGATGTTCACTGATCAGCAATAAAAGTGTATTGATGGAGGAGAATTAGGAAGTTGCTAAAAATCCTTTAAGTAACGTCACCCACGACAACTTCTGTCTTGTCACTGTACTTGCCACTTAAATGAGGGTCTAGTTCTGTTAGCTGAAAAATTAGCTCTGGCCTGCAAATAAGTCAACGTAGAGCAATTAGCTGGCAATACAGCTGTAACATCCTGTGTTGCCTTAAACACAGCAACCATCAACTTGTCTTTCCCCAGCTAGGAAAAGCATGAATATAGCTCAAACAAGTGTTTCAAACTAGTAGCCTGTTCTGCAATTAATGGTACTATAGAGAACACAAATAGCAAACAAAAACTGTAAAAGAGCCCTCATTTTTCCTTAGCTGTAGCAATACATGATAAATGACTACATACTAATGTGCTTCTGTTAACAAGAAGGCAAAACAAATGAAAACTCAGCACTGATTTCCTGAGCCGTTCTCCTAGTGGGCTAGGGCTAATTTGGGTATAGAGTATCTGCTGGGGAATGTTGGCATTGTGCTGTAACTTCACCTTTTGAAGCTGAAGCTGAAGAATTTCCTAGAAGCTAAGTCCTCCTTTCCCTCCAAGCTTCTAGTGCGAGGAACTGTCAAATCTCTGGGGCAATGATGATCTTCAGGAATAAAGAGATTTGAACAGGAAGGGATCAGTTTTTTGCTTTAGAGATTTCCTGTTAATCATGATACATCATACTGCAGAAGAGGAGATTGCCCAGGTGATTTGCCATCACCAAAAAAATAAACCTCGTTTAGCAGCTTCCTGCTACTGTATTATTCCCTTTCTTTAACATACTTATGTAACTTATCTGTCCTCAAAGTTACAACCATCTGTATTTGGATTGTCTGGGAAGCATCAGTTTCAATAATACTGCAATTGGGGTGTCAAGACTTTCAAATCCAAAAAACCAGTTGCAAGTTCTCCAGGGCATGAAACTTTCTTGTACAATTCTGAGCCAAATGTATGCAGTTAACAAGATACTGTAGCTTTGGCCTTTCAAGACAGTATGAGCATGCTGCTATGTAATAACATCCAGCTGTATACATCTGGTGATGATATTGCTCTGACCAATTGCAGGTGAACTTACATGTTGAGTCCTTACATTTATCTACTGATGTGTGAGTGGGAAAGAAAACATGAGGCAGCTACTGTCTGTGTCTCTCTGGGAATCACCAACATGTTAAAGCCTGTTTTTGGGGGGTCATGCTCAATTTCATAAAGCCTTGAGAGCTTTGATGTTTCTAGCTAAGATGTATATTGATACTGGTCACACTCCGATGCCCTGGGTTTTCCATTCTGGCTCTTGCAGCCCTAGAGCTTTTGAACTTCTCTGTGGGAATCATAGTTCGTGCTGTGTATAATTTATCAATTGTCTTTATTGTGTAGGCCTAACTTCATAAATTATGTCTGTGCCTGCCAATAGCATGAAGCCACAAGCTTGACAGGCCAGTTCCAGCTTCTTAGAAGTGGAAGGGTGATAAACAGCTTTACTGTGCCCACTGAGCTGATTCGGGTGTCGGGGGGGGGGGGCGGTCCATGGCACCTTTGAAGAAAGCAGTGATTCAGCTTTACTCTTGAATAAGGTGATTTCTAAATCTGTAAGAGATTTTGAGCTGAGTCCCAATCTAACATAGTATTTTCTTTAAGTCATATTACTTCCTTTAGTGTTATCTATTGGCTAAGCCTCACTGATATCTATGGTTACCCTGCAGGCCCTCAAATTTGCTGTGCTGTCTGTGTGCAATGCAATGTAAAGAAGGTGTAGGCTGGCAGTTGGGCAGCTCTGGTCCTGCTTTGACTTGTGTATTTTTTTGAATTTGAGCTTGATTCTGTGTATCTAAATCACCTGAACTGCTTAATTTCAGGCTTAAATTGCAGGAAAGGATACTTTGGTTAGAGCTAGGAAAAACAATTAATGCTAAGGATAACTAAGTACTGGAGCGTCTAAAGAAGTTGGGATATCTTTCTTGCTGGGTGCCTTCTGAAACAGGCTGATCAAATACTTGTCAGGAATGATACACTTGCTGTCAATTTTGCTGTTATGAAGCAGATGAACAAGATGACCTGGAGATCCCTTCTCTTTGATGGTATGAGAGATCGTGGGAGAACTGACTCAAATTCAGTCTGCTGCTTCTGATATTGCCCAAAGTCACAATGGTTTGTGATTTCCTACAAGGTGACATGGCTTGGTTTGTAGCCAGATCTCTTTTCGCACCCTTCATGAATAACCAGCCTCTCACTGCTATCCCATCAAAAATCCCTTCAGAATCAGTCTATAGAAACAACTCGCGCGAAGGCATAAGAATGTGTAGTTTGGGGTAAAAGCATGTGGTTATGAGGAGAGTTCAAGTTGACTTCAAGTTCTGCCAGAATGTGATGCAGATAGTATAATAGAATGGTTTGGGTTGGAAAGAACCTTTAAAGATCATCTAGTCCAACCCCCCTGCAGTGAACTAGATCAACTAGATCAAGTTGCTCAAAGCCCCGTCCAACCTGACCTTGAACGTTTCCAGCGTAGAGCATCTACCACCTCTCTGGGCAACCTGTACCAGTGTTTCACCGCCCTCATTGTAAAAAATTTCTTCCTTATATCTAGTCTGAATCTACCCTCCTTTAGTTTAAAACCATTCCCCCTTGTCCTGTCGCAACAGGCCCTACTAAAAAGTTTGTCCCCATCTTTCTTATGAGCCCCCTTTAAGTACTGAAAGGCCGCAATCAGGTCTCCCCAGAGCCTTCTCTTCTCCCGGCTGAACAACCCCAAGTCTCTCAGCCTGTCCTCATAGGAGAGGTGTTCCGTCCCTCTGATCATTTTTGTGGCCCTCCTCTGGACCCGCTCCAACAGGTCCATGTCTTTCTTGTGCTGAGGGCTCCAGAGCTGGACGCAGTACTGCAGGTGGGGTCTCACCAGAGCAGAGGAGAGGGGCAGAATCACCTCCCTCGACCTGCTGGCCAAGCCTCTTTTGATGCAGCCCAGGACACGGTTGGCTTTCTGGCTGCAAGTGGACATTGTCTGCTCATGTCCAGCTTTTCATCCACCAGTACCCCCAAGTCCTTAGGCAAAAGCACACTTTAGATCTTGGATCTGCTGTATTTGCACGGCAGCCTTGGTTCCCTCGGGCATGGCACACTTGGACAGCTCTCTGGGCAGCTCCTAGTGCATGGCAGACTCCACCTCTCAGGAACTGATGGTCAGGCATTCCTTATGATGTGCTAGATGACATGCTTTTCCAGTGATACATTCAGTAATGTCATTGATAAAGGTGTTCATGATGCCCTCATGGCCTTGGTTAGGATACCAGTCTCACAATGGATATGCTTCAGCACCTTATACTGATGGGTGCAGTAACTCTCCTTTCTGCTATTCTTATGTTGCTTGTAGCCCTTCTCTCAGGTTTTGGTGACAGCATTCTTGGAGATCTTGCTGGGAGCAGGAGCTGGCTTGGTAGGCTCAGGCATTTTGGCAGCACCTTTTCTCACCAATGAGCAACGTGAAGGTGGGCAAAGGTGGAGGCAGTGTAACTGCAAATGGCTTAGTCCACTGTTGGCATGTACCTGACCTCTTAAAGTAACTGCCTTCTTTGCAGCCTGAAGGACTGATAACTGTCATGATTGCATGAAACTGTGAGCAGCAAACTCAGAGTTTGCTGAAGCAATTGTATCTCCATGAGCTTTGGCTGACTTTAGCTGTTTTTATGATGTTAATATCCTGTGTTGCAATTAGAGGTTGGAAACCCAAATGCAAATACTGGGTGTTGCTGAAGAACAGATACTGCCTTTGAGATCAGTATCTTGGAAAAAAAAGATACCAGAGAAACACCAGACTCTGCCAGTATTAGCTTGTATTCTAAAATGTTGAAGTGTTACCCACCGGAAGCTGGAAGCCTTCAAAGCTTTGCACCGTTGCTTATGTCTTTAGGTTGTGTTTTCAGTTAGGTGGATTATAGTAGCAAAACGGATAAACTGACTAAAGCAACATTTAAGGAAAGATGCTTTTACCTGTTGTTTGATTTCTAGTGAGAGGTTTTGTACTCAGTTGAGGTGACAAGTATCATTCCTTTCACCCTGGGGTTTGGTGCCTGAAAGTTTCAGTTGCGGTAGGTCTGCTGTCGCCTACCCTCTATGCTATGAGTAGTAGAAAATGTTAAAATTACTTGATTGGTAAAGCTAAGGACTGTTTTTCATATAGGTTCCTTATTTTTTCTTTACTAACTTGACAGCTTAGCAAATTGGCTGAACACTGTTGTGTTAATTATTGAGAAGCCTAAATTCCTTTGTGGATTTAGTCATGGTAATTGGAATAGAAACTCAATACAGAATGCAGAGGTGTAAAGCTGGCCTGGCCATAATCTGGTGGTTTAAGACATAGCAGAATGGCATTAGGCCTTGTGTAACTTGAATCTTTGTGAAGTGAAAGGAGGGAACTGGGACTTGTGTTTCTTCTGTGAATTTCTTTTGCTTTGCATGGACCAGCTAGCTTGAGGCTGAGAGGGGCAGCTGTGCACAGGAGCATGCATGGCCTCAGAGCCTAGTGATGGCAATTCTCCCTTGAGAAGGAGGCATAGTCTTATCCACGGCCAGCTGTAGGAGGGTGTTAATATTTCAGAATATATTGTTAGGGCGTTAATATTTCAGAGTAACTGGAGGAGAGGCAGTCACTCAGATTTTCCTTTCTCCTAGGTAAATTCTCTTTATTGAGCTAAAGAGAGAGAGTCAGACTCTTGTTCTGTGAGCCACATGAAGTCTGTAATTACTTTATGAAAGATGGGCCAGTGTCCTCAAAAGACCAGACAGTAGCTTGATGCTTAGTATTCTGTGTCAGCAAAGTGGGAGGTGTGACTGTAAATCCTTCTGGAAATTTAATGCAGCTTTTCAGTATCTGTGGCAGATGTTTTAACAACCATCAGTGCAGTATTTTTTAAAAAAATAAAATGTGGTGGGGTAACACCATCTTCCATGGTTTTTATGAAGAGTGAAAATAACCTGAGAACATCTTATGGATGTAAGGTTGTAAGATGCAAGGTTGATAAAACACAAGTTCGTACGTGACAGCTGTCACCAAAGTGGTTTCATCAAGGTGAGACACCGCTTGCTTGGTCCAGCAGGAGAATTTTAGGTTACTGGCAACTTTACCGTTAAAAGATATATAGATGCTTAGTAATTTGAGTATATGTAAAAGGGGTGTTTTAAAGATTATCACTTTGGATTTGGGCTCAAAAATCCTTTTGAGCAGCTAGTTCAACAAACCCAGTCGTTGGAGTTGGTAAGTCACAATGAGCGTTGCAGGTTTAGAGTCCTCACTCGTTTACATGTCTGAGGTTTAGGCCTTTAGGGAAACCCTGCTCCCTAATGCCCCCAGCACCCTCCGCCCCCCGAAAAAACCCACAATCTTACACAGTATTTGAACACATTCTAGCAGAAAATTAATTTGAAAGACAAATAACCTTGTACAAAGTTCTTGAAACAATGGACTAGCGGTGTATATCAAGAGCGAGATAAACAATAAGCTTCTGTTCTCCATTTCCTGAAAAGGCCTTTTCATATTTATTTCCCCATATGTTTTTAACTGTTTACTCTTAGAGGAAGTTAGTTTTACTAGCAGAATCGTGCTCTTAGCAGGCCTATCATTCTCTTGGTCCAGTTTCATAGTGATAGATTGTAGTCGCTTTTCACATCATTAGGAGAGCAGTTATATGGTTTGCTGCCAGTTATATGAAATTGGCATAAGTATTGGAATTGGTTACAGTAGATGACCAAGAGGCTCTAAATATTTAGATAATATGCTTTTAATAGTTGGGTTTTTTAAATGCATGTGATTTCACTTCAGGCTTGAGAGTGTCCTTATTTTTTTAATGTATTTATTTGGTGCTCAGGTAAAGGTATTGTAATTTTTAAAGGATTCTGTATTATATAATGCTGTCATTAAACATATAAAAATTATAACCATTTCAATGACTGACAAAACATTGGTTTTGAGTCCTTAGATATCAAACTAAAGCTGCAGCAATGAAATTTAATTCAGTTTTGCCAAAGGTGGCTCACAGAAAATCTGGTACTAGCTGTCTTTCCAGCTTCTATTTAGAAAACAGATGAATTTTCCATAGATGTATTGTCTTGATAAGCGTCTTACATTGTTTTGGTTTTAGTATATTAGATCTCAAAGAAGCATAAAGAAAGTCACAAATTCATAGATGCTGACTCTATATCAAAGCTTTTTACATCTTCAGAAACGTCTAACTATAAAGACAGTGACACTTTGTAGCTTTTGTAAAAGTTCTCATATATATCAAGATTCCTGAAAAGCAAGTTTTAAGTTGTATAGTAAGCTCAACTTACTGTGATGGCAGAGCTGCTTATTTACAAAACATCTTTCACAAAAACCTGGCAAGGGGTTTCAGTCTTACATAATTTTTCTTCTATCACCAGACAAAATTTTATTGTAACTGGGGGGAGCAGACTTAACAAATTCCAAAGTCAAAAATAAGAACTGAATATAGTTAAAGACAGATGGTGTCTTTTAAAGAGAACACAGATCTGCTGTTTTAGAGAACAACAGCAGAGGCAACTCTTCATCAAACATCTGCCATTTTGCACAAAGATAAGTTGGTGTTAATGAAGTGAGAGAGCATGATCCTTAGTACTTGATATCTTGATCCATGTCTTTCAAATGTGAGAGTTATCAGTAAAAGACTTCTGTAACAAATTCAGAAGGCTTCTCAAATAATCAGCTGGATCAGAGATTGCCTGATAACTCTTGGCTGGCTCTTGAGTGCTTTCTGAGGAACACAAGTGCAGCTCTAATGGCCTCTAATGGCCAAGGGAGGTTTAGATTGGACATTAGGAAAAGTTTCTTTGCTGAAAGAGTGGTCAGGCCTTGGAACAGGCTGCCCAGGGAAGTGGTTGAGTCACCATCCCTGGAAGTATTTAAAAGGCGTGTAGATGAGGCGCTTAGGGACATGGTTTAGTGGGCATGGTGGTGTTGGGTTGACGGTTGGACTCAATGATTCCAACCGTTATGATTCTATGATTCCATAATGAAACTGTAATAGAGACTGAAATACAGGATTTGTTGTTTATGTGGGTTTTTTAATGTTGAAGGTTTTTCAGGAGTTGTTCTTTTTCATATGATGGTCTAGGAAATTTCCAAAGTACTTTTTTATACCTATCCAACTAAAGAAAACTGTGTGTGTATTTGTAGTCATTGTTATGTGTGCTGTCATTCTAATATGACAATTCTTAAGCTACCGCCATTACATGAGGCTGGGGCATGCACGATGACATAGGGCATCAAGATGTATTTAGAAGTAACCTGGCTAGAATGCCAAGTGCATTTAATGATGGGGGGAGGGCAAGAACTGTTAATATAGAAGAAAGCTGTCTGCGGTGCTTACCTACCTATTTCCTACCTGTTAATCGTCAGTGAAGTCTTGATTATTGTACTTAATGGAAGCTTATTGTGACTTTTGATCAGTGCATAGATTTGCCCTAGTGAGAATTTAAGAAGCTTTTATGGCTAATGAGGCCCTAGAAGTTTTGGAATAGGAGAAAGGGGCTGACGTAATTTTTTTATTCTTTTCTACAGAAGTTCATATATAAAAATGAAGCTCTCATTGGTGGGAAATTTATACCAGGTTTCCTATGCTAACACATAATGATTGATCCTAACATATTAAGTAGGAGAAAAAGTATAAACTGACCATCAATAAATAACTTTTTAGTAGTTTTGTGGTAATTGTAAATATCTGTAAATATCAGGTATGAGTGAAATAGAGCAGAAATGTTCCAAGTGAGGTGTTGATTATTTCCTTCAAAGAAATGAACCTCAAACCAATTCTGAAGAAACAGACTGTTGAGGTGCGTGTTCTGATCAACTTGTGACCATTGTCATCCTTTCATTCCTGAGCATGTTCATACTGAGCGTAGGTGAAGGCTGATTACAACTCATCTGATGATGCCAAACCTAAAATACTAACATCTAGCTGAACTTTAAGAATTAAACTGATGTCACTAGAGATTAATCTTTTCCAATCTATATTCATCCTTTGGCTTTATAGGCATGTGATGCATTTGTCTGAAGATAGGCATCCCTGGCAGTAGGTTCAGTTAACGCATGTGTCCATGTGTTTTTCATTTATTTTACATCATGTAGGAACAACTACAAGTAATGGTTTATATAATGTATGTGTAACTAGGTGTTCCAACCTGTCCAGGAGAATGGCCACGCTTCTTCATAGCTCCATTGCTTCAGCAGTGGAAGCTACTGAAAGCACACCTGAGTCATTGAAAAAGGGTTCATTCTTATTTGTAAGATCCTTCAGGATCATATGTGGTCATTTGCAAGACTACCTGAAGTCCAGGACAAAGTATGTGGTTGATAGCTTCCCTCCTGTCCTTCTGTAGATTTTTTTTCTGTAATCTGGGAAATACTCATTTCAGAGATTGAAATGGACAGTTCTATGAATGAACTCTTAAGAGACTTCTGCAAATGAACAGCACTTGCATTCTCTAATGTTAAATGCATTTAATGTTACCTATCATAGTTCAGTTCAAGTTCAAGAAACATGGTTATTTGGAAAAAATAAAAAATGAGAAAAATCTTATCCATACTCCTTGTTTCTTCCTGGAGCAGGTAACATGCAATTCACTTAGACACATTATCATGTTACTAGAAGGTATTCCACTACTATTAAAAGATCTGAATAGAAACGTGTGTAGAACAGTGTTCATCTACATATCTTGAAACGTCCACAGGGAGACTTCTCAAAAGGAGAAGTCAGCCATTCCATGTGAAGCTTCAGTGACTCAACTGTGTTTGAAAGGTTAGGTCTAGAAAAGTCAAGATTTCCTTTGTATGAATCTGTGCAGTGGAGCAGGTTTGCAGCTCTTTTGTCTATCAGCATGTTGAACAATTTTCCGTATCTCCCATCTATCAAGATTCTTTCTTCTGGTTTACCAGAACTCTGTCCTGTAGCTTCTGGTCATGGAGCTCTTGGAGACTTGCACCAAGTACCTACATTAGCAATGTGAACCGTACACTTCTTGGTCGTGTTTGAATTGCTTAATACCAACCATTGATTAAATTGCACTGCAGTGTGCCACTAAAGAAATTATGTGCTTGATTTTAGTGTTGCTGATAGCCACAAAATGGGAGATACGATTATCATCAGTCTCTGAAAAGCATAAGGTGATAATCTTGGTAGTAGTGACATATTTACCTGTTTTACTAATAAACATACAGATATATTTCTCTTTGAGACCTAGATGGTATATATGATATTTATGGCTTCTAATGTTTTCTGTAGATAAAGATCATCTGATTTATATCCAGTAGTTAAAGCACATCTCAGTATATACCAAAACAGTGCTTTTGTCATGTTGAGTAAATGCTATAAATACTAATGGGCAAATTGTTATTTACACAAAAACAGTTGCAGAGAGTGTATGAAGAAATAAGGTACCAAAATGGGTTAAGCGCTGATGGTAAATCAGCTAATGGTAAATCTGCCTTCTGAGAAAATGCTTCAGAAAAGAAATGCTGTGCTGCAAAGCATTGTGTATTGTATTACTTCAGTAGTAAATTGATACTGCTAATAATGATTTTAACACATTCTTCTATTTTCATATTTGTGTAGTATTAGTATTTGGCATACAGATATTTGTTGATTTAGCTTGTAATCACCAGATGAAAGCATTATGGATAGCAAGGTAATGTAGCATCTGACACTAATGGTCTGGTACACACAGGTCTTGTATTTAATTACAAAATACACTGCATGTTCTACCTGACCATTGCAGCTTTCAAGCTAGCTATAATTCACACATTCATACATTGTCTGAAATTTAAGCTATTGGAGTCCTTAAATTTCTTTGTTCATGGATCTCAAGTTAAATATAAACTGAGCTTTTTAACTTCTGTGAACTAGTTTTGTGGTAAAATGATAGTCCTAAACTAGCCATTTGGAATGAAGCAGCAATAATGATTAATTTAACGGGTTGGTATTTAGAGTTTGTGGAGTTGTGTTTTTTGTTGTAGCTGCTTTTAACTACAGTAACACTAAAAATAGCTGGGATTAAAAGGAGGGGATGCTTTTGAGCTAATCCAGAAAGAATTTGTGCTGTATTTTCACATGCGGCAGCTTTTTCGTTATTGTTATAGGTGTATTATAGATAACGATTTTTATATGAGTCTTCAGGAACAAATATGATTTTTGTGTTTGTTATTAACAATGGGCATTGCTTTACTATTTTAATAGTTTATAAATAGCCTGTGTGTCTGGCATCCTGTTTCATGTGTCAGTATAGCTTTCAAATAGTTACGGTTCACAAATAAATCAGAAATTAAGGTGACCCATGGCGCTCTAATATGTTTTCAAATGAGTGTGCTTAAGTAGACTTGATTGGAAATTTAATAGATATTGAAACATTTTGTAATTTTACCACACCAGCCTGTTTTAGGTTTTGAGTAGAGAGCAACTTCAAATCTCATAGCTTTTCCTTGGAAAAAAGTAACAAGTTTTTCAGTGGCAGTGCCTAACAGTGTGGACATGTATGAAAAGTTGTTCTGGTGAAGCAAAGTAAGTTGTGTCTGTCAGAATTGCTGAGATATATAGAGGGACATCTTGGAAGCGTCTTCCTGTACCAGAAGAAGCTGCAAAAAGTTAAATAGCAATGGTGGTTTTCCACTGACTTAGTTTACATGTGTTGTCTGAAACTTCAAAGTAATTAGCTTTTATGTACCCATCAAGACGTTTTTAGGTCTTTTCCTATAGTCATTAATTTGTATTGATACTTTAAGTTTCCCAGTATTTTTACATTATGGGAGGGTAAGCTGGCTGGTTGGGGGTGTGGCAGAAGAGGGCAGGGAGATCTTTGTCATGTCACTGAATGGCCCTGGTAGAAACAATGGAGTGCCAGCAGCTTCAGGTCACTAAACTTCCAAAATAGCACTGGTGCTGAAACTGGAAAGTTAAGATGCAAACTAGAAACAAACTACTGGCTTCAATCTTGGTAAACTGATTTGTCTTGTCCTTGGATGTGTATACCAGCCAGATATGATGCACTTAAATGCAAATAGAAGTATTTCCATCTCAGATGACCCCTTGTGTAAAGAAGGCAAAGCATCTTAAGAGATTACCAAACTCAAAATGTGTTTTTCACATTAAAAATATCCACGGTGGTTCATTTCCTGAGCCTCAGGTAATAGTCTTCAAGGTCCCAGATTTTCTTTTAACAGTATTTTCGTTCATCATCCACAGTGCTTGTTCCCTGCTCTTTCTGTTTCTTTAAATAAAAATTGGGACAATGAACAAAGTTTTTTGCTATGGATTTCCTGATTTTTTTTTTTTTTTTTTTTTCCCCCCCAGCTTGGGCTGGGAGGCTGGTTATTCTGTGTTGCATTTTCATTTTGATTGTAGGCAAGCCCATTGCTGCTGAAAATAGCTCAAATGTTCTTAGAACAAAAACATCAGCCAGCAGCTCAGATTCTTTCTCTTTTTCTTTTGCAGACTCTTGCATGTGAGTTAAATTAATTTCTTGAAAGAAACCTTCGTAAAGGGCTAAATAAACAAGATCTACATATACAGAAATTTCTTACTTCCTCTGCATTTGAGACACAGCTAAACTTGTCTGTCTGGTAAGTCATATTTTTCTTAAGGATTTGTCTTTCTTCCTGCCCTTATGACTTGCATTCTTGAGTTTCTAATTAGTGTTCAGAGAAAACCAGCTTTTGTTTGCTAGTAGTTCTGCTGCATGCTGTGTATGAAGTACGAAGACTAATCTGCAAAGGCATTACTGTGTTGCTTTTACAAACTTCAAAATAGTACTTATGATTCTGTATAGTACTTTAGTATAAATGAGGTTTTAATTGTTTACCTAGTAGTTTGTTCGCAGTTTGCTGTAATGATATCATTAAATGTTTTAAAGCAAAACTGGTGATTGTTCTGTCTTGAATTTATTTACCTGTTTGAATGTTCTGAATGTAAATGAATTAACTTCAGAATTTGTATTGCAAAGTACATTCTGTGTCAAGTCAGAGCTTAAAAATAAACTTTCCCAGCAATTCATTCATGTCTCATTGCTTGCTGGTTTCGTCTTGTGTAGATAAAATAGGCTCATGTTATTGATGCAATGGTATATTTTTCTTGGTGATGTGCCTGTTTCATAGGACAGTAAGCATGCTTGTCAGTAGTCTTTAATTTGATAATATAATTCTGTAACAGTTCTATTAAAGATTTGTGGCTTACAGAGTTTCTTCGGGTTTTGACTGAACTGCTTGAAACAAATTTTTTTTTCTTCGATTATGAAGTGTTAACTGAGTACAACCCAAACAAAAGAAAGTTTTGTCCTCTATCTTCTATTTTTATTCTTTATTGCAATTAAAATGAAGAAAATCTTGGAAGAGCAAAAGATTCTTTTCTCAGTGCTGTGGCTTTTCTAAGCAATTGGCTAACATCAAATGGCAGCCTATATATACCTAGTCCATCTGATCACATATGCTGTGGCACCTTGGCTTACCACAATTACTGTGTACTTACGTACTGCATGCCCTGGTTCTGCATAGTTCATTTTGCAGGCTTGGCTGTAGCCCTAACGTTAGTTTGTTTCAACAATATATTGAAAACCCACGTCATATTTAAAAGTAGTTGTACACTTAATGTAAAGCGGTAGTTATGCATTATATTTTCATAGGAAAAAAAACAGATCAGTGCTTTTATGTAAAAGCTGTTTGGGGGCTTTCCAATTCATTTAAGTTTTAGTAAGAGGCTTTCCAGCATATTTTTGGATAAAAAGAGAAAATCTGAAGTCTATGTATACATTTCAAGTAGCATATCTTTTTGTTAAAAATACAGAATTTTGTGTAAAAAAACAAACAAAAAAAAAATCAGGAATTTTCTTTACCAGTTTTTCAGAAAAAGTAAAACCAAGTCTGGTTCAGTTGTAATGTTTGCAGTAATGTTTTATTCTGGTATTTTGAGAATCATGGATCTAATTCTGCTTGTTCTTCCTTACAGTAGCAGATATTGATAATGTAATGTAGGTATCCACTTGAAACCATGCAAATTTGGGTACCAGGCATACTTTGTTTCAAACGAGACAGTTTCTATTCTTTTTCCCCTCTCATTTTTTATTAAATTATATTCCTCTTGGTTTAAGATCCTGTCTTGCTGTCACATACAAAGCTGCTTTCCTGGTCCTGCAGATCAGTCACCCTGTCCTTGTACTTACTATGTTCTTTTGACCACACTCTAGTCAATACTTGTCTTACATTGATGGTTTTCATTTAAAAAGAATTCGTCACCTGAGACTTACTTCAGAAGAAGCTGAAGCATCTGAAGAAACTTAAGATACTTCAGAGGCCATACTGTAGTTACTGTTTGAGCAATGTAGAAATTTTTGATCCCTTAACATGTCCAAAAGACATAGCTGGAGGAGAAATTACACAAAATTAGGCTGCATAATAGACAAAATATTTACCAAGTATTTTCAATTAAAAGCAGTGCTTGAATTGTGTAAAGTAAGGGCCAAGGATGGTCTATTAATGGTCATTTTTTAATTCATGTAACTTGAAGTTACTATATAAGACCAAGTTTTTCCTTGGCACTTAATTTTTGACTGAGTAACTGACCTGACTTACAGGAACTTATATCTGGCATGCTTACACAACCCAAATTTTAGCTGAGTGAACTTGGCACTAAATTCAGCTAAAGGGAGGAAATCTCAGGAGAGCAGTGGAATTTCTTTCGTTGAGTAAGTATACCTCTGCATTCATGGGGAACACACAGTAACATTTTGTGCAGGTTTCTGCTTTTGACAATGTGTCTTTGTTCACTTCCCAAAGGTGATGTCAAATACATTGAAAAAAAAAAAATTTCTCATTTGGATTTTGCTTTTACTTAAAGATATGGTCCCAGGGAACCCATTAAGTCTGGAATGGCCTAACACTGTTGTTTGTAATTCTTTGTGTGTGAAGAATAAAGGCTCATTCAGAACAATTTAGGTTACATAAACGAGCTCCCTCCTTACTGTCTTTGTGAGCTCAAATAGAGGAGTGGGAGGCAAGTGTATCTATAAGCATTTTATGATAGAATTATTTGATCAGTGTGTCTCAAAAAGCGTTTCCTTCTTGCCAGTATAAGTGTTTTCCGAACAGTGCAAGATATTACTGAACTGTTACTTCAGGAAATAATAGATCGTGATAGCTTGGATTTCTTGTCAAAAGCTTCATGCTGTTAAAGACCTTAAATTAATATGCTGTTTAATCACAATGTGTCAGTGTTGCTTCCACTAAGTTCAATTCACTTATGGATGGCAACAGGGGTTTATGGTATCTGGTTTTTTTATGGGATTCTCTACAGGATTCTGATCCACGAGCAGGATTCCAAAGTGACAGGATTATATCAGCAGATCATAGTAATAGGTTGAAACTGCATGGGTTTAATAGGTGACAATGCTGGAGAAGAAAAAGGTGTTTTGAAACCTGGAGAGCAAGACCTGGTGATAGAGGAAATTAATGTGAGTGAAAGGCCATCATGCAGGCGCCTCCTCCTTGCATTAGCCTCGGATTGGGGATATACCAAATTGGAGGTGCTGAGAGCATGTGTATTCTTATGCAAGACCCATGAGTTGTGTCTGCACTGGACCTACCTGGCCATCTGCTATTCTCAGATGGCAATAGATAGCTCTGAAAAAAGTTTGTGATGTGATTCTGTATGTAACTAGCTGCTTTAGAGAGGTGCAATTTTTATGGCATCCTGATTACCTCCTGTCTACAGTAACAAAAGATGGCAATGCCTCTTTATTGACTCCAGGGCTTAGGCTGTTCTTGACCTTTTGATAGATCCAAATGAACTAGGAACTGGCAGGATTCCCAGATTCTCACAGTAGCCTCTGCTTATCATCATTAACCTGTGGTTTGGGGGAAGAGGGTAAAATTAATCACTTTATTAATAATCAAGTATAGCAATGAGCGCCTTCTGTCAGGATTACTAATTTTAACTATAATGTCCAAGCTTTTAGTTGCTTAACCTTTCTAAAAAAACCCCGTCTTCTGAGATAAACTTTTTTCAGATTCTGCAGCCTCAAAAGTATTCATTTTCCATTTTTTAAAAAAAAACGTAAAAGTTGACATTCGAAAGCAGGTATTTTTTACATATGAAACATACAGGAGTAGTTTAATTTTCACTACTGCCTCGAGCTTTGAGTTTCATTTGACTCTAACTTGTGTTTGAGTTTGAGAAATACTGATTTGGTAATAAAGTTGCATGACACAGTAGAGAATTTTCCTGTTTAGCCACCTGTGCGCTTGTACTTTAAAGAGAAAAGTGTGCTTATGCACTGCCTCTTCCTAAGTAAGCACTTAACCACACATCTAATAAGTATGCCTTAATCTGTCTTCAGGGTGGCTCGCATAAGGCATTACCTGCTTATGTTTGTATGTAAGACTGCATTTGTCTCCGTATATTAGTGGCTTAAGAGTTAGTATGTTTCGTTAGTGGCTTATGTCCCTAAATGTTTAATGCTGTTTAGAAGTGTCGCCTTTACTGGTGGAGGCAACTTGAGCACTTAGGCGGCTTCCACACTTGAGACTGCTAATGGCTTGTTCCACAGAAAGGTTTTTTTGTTCCCTATAAAAAAATCAATTAGTATAAATGCATTTAAAAAGGAACTAATCTGATGCATATCTTCCCTAGTTATGCAAAAACAACAGGTGACAAATGTAGCGGCTCCATCCTTTTGAAGCTAAAAGCGTGAGCAACAAGTTCCGGTGTGCAAGAAGCCTCTCAACTTTCGAAGTGCTCCATGAGGCACCTGTATAGGATTCACTCACTTGTGTGATTCATCTCAATAGATCTAAGTGAACTAAGAGGTCAGGTGCAACTGGATGCAGCAGAACTGTATGTGTGACCCTGAATCTCTATCAGGTCTCTGGATCTTCTGGAAAGCAGTGGATTTCTTCTCCAAAGTCAAAGGAAGTAGAAGTGAGAACAGTGGAGATAAATAGTATATATCTAATAAGATACTATTATCTTATTTACTTCCTGGGAGGGAAGGAAGCAGAGGAGGCAAGAATGGGAAGATAAGCTATGTTGCTCATGTGAAGGGACAGTTGATTTGGAGGGCCAGTTCCTCAGTCTTGATAACGCTTAATCTTTCAGTACAGTTGAGTTCTTATCAGTAGAAGGAATTTTTCAGTAGTCTTCGTAGCTTTCAATATATAGAATTAGCTAGTCGATCTTTCCACGGGGATGGTTAGCCAAATAAAGGCAGTTGGAACTTGCTGTCAGAGGTCCATTGGATCTCCAAATGGTGTAAAATAACCTTTTTGTTTCTACTTCCCCTCTGGGTCCTGCACAAAGCTTTCCAGTGCTGAAAAGGGAAGCTGATAGCTGATTTTTGGTATGTTACACTCAGGCCCAAAGTAATAGCTTAAAGGTGAGAATAAAACTTATGTAAGACTTTGTTAAAAATGAGGATATAAAATGTGTGTGTTAAACAAAAAACTTAGATGCTATGGCTTAAAGTTTGGAGACATTCTGATGTACTGAAAGATGTTGCTTTTGCCTGTGACAGAAATAGTGATTAAAAATGACCTTAGCCTTCTGGAAGCAGAATTAAGCTAATATGGAAAGCTTTTGAAAAATCTTCTTTAAAGTATGTCCCAACTGTATCTGCAGGCAGGTTCCTAGAAGCCTGCCTGCAATGTAAGAACTGAATGTTTAAAACTAGATCACCACTTCATACTGATACCTCTTGGAGTAGCTAGCAGGAATACATTCACACAGAGCATTTTACAGTAATGGCTTTGCATGAGATGAAAGATGCTGTATTAAAATTGAGCAGATGTACAGTTTAATGTTTGAACTGGAGTTCAATTTTGTCTTAAGGGTGGTGCTTCTGAAAAGCACCATCTTCAACTGCCCATTTAAAAAAAAAAAGTTTGGAGTTCAAAGGCTCAAAAAATGGAGCTAGGCAACTGCAAATGGGCTGTAGTGAATTACTTTGAACTCCAGAACTTGATGTCCTGTGAAGTTTATATATGCTAGTGGCAAAGGCTGCTATACGCTGGCCTCCCCACCGCTATCTGGATTTCCCTCCTTTAGGTAAATAGGATAAATATAAATCCACTCACTTGGAAATAATTCTTGCTTTGTAGCAGCTGACTGCGTGGTGGTTTTCTAGCAAAACACTTAAGTGACAGGCGGCAGGTCAGCATGGTGTTGATCTGTCTTCCTGTGGTCTTGGAAGTCTTACCCAAATGACTTACAATGCCTAGATTTCTGTAGTGAGATGTGCCAAATATTTGCTTGTAAAACCAAATGATTGGTCAAGAAACATTTGTGTGTCTCTAGATATGTATTAAAATATATGTAGTAGTAATGAGGAATGGATAGAACAGCTGAAATGAACCAAGACCTGATTTCTAACCAGAATTTGAACAAAACCTGTCAACTTATTTCAGATTGAAAATACTGTTGTTATGTGACATTGGTAAGGAGCATGCTTTTGTTAAATTTTCCGATCTTTGTATTCCTTGGGTGCCAAAATAAAGCTCTGAATTTTGAAGTCTGTTCCACTCTTAGCAACAGTATATGCTTGACCAAAATGTTTGTTTAGAGTTGGAGAACTGTTTCCAGTGGAAATTGGGCTCTTTTGAGTAAGTCCTTTACAGGCCAGCAAACACAACAGTGCAAGTTTGAAAGACCTTTGAGTCAGCTGGTTGAACTACTTATTACAAAATGTTTATTCATTGAATTTAATAACTTGCCTGTCAATTATCTGGCAAACCAGACTGACCTGGACAAAGGTTGTTCTTACTCTTAAGGCTTTAAAAGGTTCATGTAGGTGTCTGGGCCTATTGACCTGTCACAAACAGCTGCTACTATGCACTTGCAGAATACTTGAGTATTCAGTGTTACAAACTCTATGTACCTCTCTGGTCACAAATTACATGACCCAATGTTTAGTCTGATCTTTGAGGATGAATAAACACTGATGAAATCACTAGGACATGGACAAAATGTTTGTTGGTAGAGAATCACACTAGGTGATAGGTAGTGTAAGTATTTTAAGTTATATTAAATGTTATTCCCTTGTTTTTTATGAACTCAAAATACTATCTGTAGGCTTTTGCATAAATTGCCACATTTAGATTGAGGGGAAAAAAGTCTAGACTAAGAAATTCTAAATTTGTTTTTCTTTTGAGGTTTCAGGATTAGTTTTGTTTCTCCAGTCAAAGATGCACTTTCCTTGATCACATGCTCCTCACCAAGTAGAAATGAGGCAGGTTTTAAAATGAGTATCTCTTCCTGCAAAGAGAACAATTTTCCATCTGTTATATAACTGTAATAATACTGGAATGAACCACTTAATAAATTTAAAAATCTGGATCCTTCGTAAGTAATGCCTCCGATTCTGGCACAGTAGGCACTGAATGATACTTTTGTTGAACTGATGGAGTTCTTGTACTCAGTTTTTGTTCATTTCCTCCCCTGTTCAGTTTCGCACTTGGTGCTCTCATGCATCCGTTTGAATTATATGAAAGTTGTTATCCAAGTGTGTTATCATTCAGAGTAGTGATAGGCTGTGTTCTACAGCTAACAGAAGAGGAAATCTCAACAGAACAAAAAAATGCAACATCCTCCATCAAGTGCATGCACCTCATCTATTCATTGATTTTTCTGGCAATAACCTTTCTGTGTGTAAACCTTCCCATTTTCTTTTCCCTTTGTAACTACGGTATCTTAAGCAGACATGTTTGATGTGTAGTTCTTTCTCTGTTACTATTACTGTGTAATTTCACAATTGTTGCAAGTAACTTTCATGTTCTGTTGCATGAGTTACGCACTGTAACACTTAACACTTGTAAATTCTTTTCTGAAAACTCATAGCCAGTAACTGTTCTCCTCAAGTGAAGAAAAAAAATGATTGAATGGATTAACTTTTCATTAAATTGTGTAGTGAGCAATCGTGGTAATATCTCCTAAATGCACTTCTAAGTCAATGGAAATGCATTGATTCTGGCATAGTTATTCAAATGGTACAGAAATTTTCATATCCCTTATACAAAACTGATAGAAATTATTCCTGGAAGTTTGTAGTAATGCACAAGGAAGGAAAAGTCCGTCCTGTCTGTCACTGCTATAAAGGTGATGAATAAAGAAAATGTATGCTCTTGTTTGGACAGTACCAAGTGTAATGAAGCAGTGATGGTAGCCCTGGCACTGAGAGCTATTAGTGCTAATAATCAATACAAAGACTGCTAGCAAAACCATGCAAATCACTGTCCTGCTTTGGGCAAGTGGACAAATAAAGAAAACAGCTCAAAGTTCAGTGTAAGACCATTCAGTTTAGACCATGGTAGCTGGCTTGGCCCTTCAGGTATAGCTGTGCTACTAACATGAACCGTGACATGTCAAACCTTAGTTTTTCAGTTAGTTCTTTGACAGCTTCTTCCATTTTATGCTGTTATTGGCTAAGTGTCATTGCCTTTCACGCTGACACTGATAAAAGTCACTGTGTGATTTTCTGTGTAATGTTTGCATGTACTGTGTAGTAGAATTGTTCTATTCCACATAGAAGCAAGGAATGACAAATTGTGTTACTTTGAATTAGAGACTAAGGAAATTACTAACCATAGATTGCTGCATTTTAATTAATAAATGTTTTGACTGTAAACAATGTGTGGGGAAACGATCAGGCCAGAAAATAGGTAATAGCATATATAGGCCTATGTTGCTAGTTTCAGTCTAATCCAGGGAAGTAGTGATCACACATGGTTTACGATAGCGTAGCAATTTGGTCTATGTGAAGTCAGTTAAATGCTCTAGTCCATTTGAGACAGGCACTTGTCTGCTGGCAAAGCAGTATCTCCTGAGATGAGAGACCTCATGGTTGTTCCAGTCTGGCCATGGCCTTTGTCTGGAATAAGCAAGGAATTTAAACTGCTCTATCTCTCTGCCCCTACAGGGTCAGCCTTGGTATATTAAAAAGTGAAGCTAGGATGGATTTGTTTTTACTGTTCATTCCAAACATTTTATGTGGGATAAATACAGCACTTAATTTTTTTCTAGGCAATGTATGAGGCA
The DNA here is from genome assembly GCF_000690835.1 of Fulmarus glacialis. Taxonomy (NCBI): domain Eukaryota; kingdom Metazoa; phylum Chordata; class Aves; order Procellariiformes; family Procellariidae; genus Fulmarus; species Fulmarus glacialis. The sequence continues at coordinate 3,566 of NW_009226929.1, read as the reverse complement.
TAATTACATTTCAAAATCCAAGTGCATATTTACAAGACACATTTGGACTAATTGTGATTGAGTAAAGCTTCACACTGGATTTGCATACAATTGGAAGAGGTATAGGTGCAGTCAGAGTATGGAGAATTAAGCTAATGTGTCATACCTCAAAATCTGCAGTATAAAGACCTCCGTTTGAACCAGATGTCTTTGGATTTTTGTAAATAGGCTTATTTCTGACCATAATGACCTGTATGAGAATTATCTGATTTCTGAATTAGGGCATAGATTTAGCTATGGATATGGATTTACGGAAGAGAAAAGGACAACAAGCTATAACAACAACAACAAAAATCTATTTCTCCATAAGAATGGACTTATCTTGACACTTCAATTCAGGATGCTCATCAAATATCTTTTTAGAATAATTGTGCCTTGACAGCTGCAATAGACAAAAACTGACAAATACTGGGATTTTTTGTTTTTCTTGCTTTCTAATGGACTCCAGAACTTGATGACCTTTGCTGAAAATAACTTGACTAGCTGGAGCCATAACAAGACAGAACTATTTGAGGGCATGTGGTAAAGGCTCAGCTGTTTGGATGGTGTTTATCATTCCATGGATATGATAGCTAGGCAAATAGAGGAAAGAGAAAATCAGTCATGAGGGTGAAATATAAAACTAAAAAAATCTTCCCTAAATAATTATTTTTTCTAACTACTGACGAATTTGAGGAATATTTCCACTATTAAAATATTGTTACTCAAATGCACGCTGCATTTTCTCATCTATATTGCAGGTGCGTATTGCAATGTTGATACTTCGTCTGTGTTCGTGCTGAGGGCTGTGAGGGGTCAAACTAGGTCTCTAGATTTTTCCAGTCTAGAGGCAAGTTCGTGCCTTAATTTTAGTGCTGACTTCATAATTTTCTCTTAACATTACCATTATTGGTCAATGTTCAGTGACAGTTTCAGTCCTTGGGTTACAAGTATGTTACCTGCTGAGAAAGCCTACCATAGATCTTTGCTTGTTAATAATTGGCTTTTTGCAATTCAGTGAGAACATGTTTAGCATTCTTTTCATCATTTAAAGGGTTTCCTTCACTTTCATATTTGCTGTGCCTGCCTACTAAGATACAAGTGAAAAACGATTTTCTTGTAACCAAGAAAAAGATACTGTTCTAATAAAGAATTTTACCAGAGATGTTACTGCTAGCTGCGCTATTCAAATGTGGTAGAGTGCTGCAGAACCAGGTGTGTAGGAAGCTGGATCCCAAATCTTTCATTTAGCGATGGCATACTTAGCCAGTAGTTCATTTCTACCAGTGTTGGATTGTCGCTGGAGAGGTGGTAGGAACGACGATAAACTTAACCTGTTGTAGGTCAAGTTGTCTAAATATGCATTATCTCTAATGCTTGAACTGGCTAATGAAGAGAGCTGACAATGACACTGCTTATTGGCAGATCATTTTTTAGAATCCTTGTCTTTGCTCTTTTTGTTCATCTGATACATGAATTTCATTCTGTGAAGGAAAACGCCCAAGTGCAAAATCTGCTGTCTGCTTAAGCGTGCTAAAAATTACATGTACTTGTTATTAAAACAAAAGGAGATTCAGGCTCTTTTGAAATATATATATTTGTAACAAGAGGGTCCTATAAGAACTGTTAAATCTTTATTAAAAATTGAATCAATCTTGAGAAAAACTGTGTCCTCAATGAGGTTACGAAGTAGGACGAATGTTGATCAAGACTGTAAGAAACTTTAGCTGCTCTTGTGGCAGAGGATGTTTCTGTATCTTAGACCATTTGAGGTTTTGGGCTGAATCATCTTTAATTTTGGCATAGTCCATTGTTTCTGTAATGGAAGCCTGCCCTAGAAAATATTAAACTACACTGTCGTGGTATCGTAAAATATTCTGCTCATTAATTGCCAGGATGCAATTTCATTGCCTGGGAGGGTGGAGAACTTCATTAGCTTCATTAAGACCTTTGGTAGAGTCATCTGTTTTTCCGTGCTGATGTTCTGCCTGTCAGCTTGAGAGCTTCAGAGTGGCTTTCTGGAGCCGTGCCCGGGAGAGCACTGGGATGCTGCAGGCTGCTCTGCAGAGGTGAGGAGGGGCAGCTCCCCCAGCAGCTGTGGGGTGGCAGCCGCTGCTGTGCCTCAGGATACAAGTGTATCCTCGAAGTAACCCTGTAGCAATGCCAATAGCAAGTCCTACAAAGCCATCAGTAGGTGCAGAGGGTAAAGTTCATTATGTGTGGGGAAAGGAAATTTTTTTTCCTTCCTTTCCTAATTGAAGGAGAGGAAGGAAGCAGGAAGTTATCTCAAATTTTTTTAATGGTGCACATATTTCAGTGATTGTCAAATGGACATTTACCTATATATGTGAACACAAGCCTTTGCACATATCAAAGAGATTCTTACAGTATTGATGCAGTGTGATGTTTATTTTTTTATCTCTCCCTCCCTCCCCCCACATGGCTGCAGCACAGAAAGGGCCAGCTTTAATCTTGATTGAATTTACTTTTCTGAAAATAAGGGGGTTTTAACCTTATGGTGGACATGGTATCTCATCTCTGAAGGAATTTGTCAGATGCTTCAGGGATACTTGGATGAACAGAGGCACAGTTGCAAACTAGACTTTGTCAGTTAAAGCTTTCAATAGCTTGATTCTTGCAGGTGCAATATTCCAGTTTTCTGCCATGTTTGTGTACTGTGCCGTGGGTACCCTGATACTCAGTCTAGAAAAACTGACCCTATATAAGTCAATATTTATTTTTCAACAGTATTTCCTTTCACATTGACAGGTACTTAATACTGGGAATTAAAATAGTCTCTGTGGGGAGTTTGTTTTGTTTTGACCAGGCAGCATACCTGAACTCATTCCTTACTGCTAACTCTGCAACTTAATTTCAAGTTACCTTTTAAATTGGACCTTATTTGATAACTTGTTAGGTTTATTGTTACCGTATTTTAGAGATTGGGAGTAGCTTTAATGCAGCAATGACGCATCTTCAGTCAATACCAATGATGAAAAGAGTTTTTAAAACTGTTACTGTTTTGGGCTTCATACTACCCTTTTTATACAGAGCATAGTGTTTGTGATAAATGGACAGACCATTCTTCTTTGGAAGTGCCAGGTGGATTTTTCTTCTGAATATGGCTGAGTAATGTAGTTTGTTCCTGTTCCTAATGTCAGAATTTATTTAAATACCTTCATTCACCTTTGTGCCCATTTCCCAATCTGATCCTTTTGCTGTTACAGAGCAGTAGGAATATTATTGAAGTCAGTGTCTAGAACAGCATAAAGGCTGTGTAGCTAAGAGCAGAATTTGTCGCCTTTCTTTATTACTGGTTGTTTGAAGCTGCAAGCCACAGAGCATTATATTAGAAAAAAAATTATTATAATATTCTGGCAGGAGATGGTATGATTTGGAATATTAAGGAAAACTATCTTTCAAAATTATTCAGTGCTATATCACTGTGTGAAGCAACTTATGTGGTTAATCAGTTGTCCTTCCTAGGCTTCCTTAGCTTGTCAGCTCTTTGGAATCATGGAATCATAGAGCAGTTTGGATTGGAAGGG